>NC_091136.1:16949955-17036245 GCF_041381155.1 Argopecten irradians
CTTTAACTATCAAAATCCAAGATGGCCGCCTGTCGGCCATCTTGTTGACTGATCGGAGCCAAAATGCAATATGCACAACTAGGGTCCTAGGGGAACCTGTATATGAAATTTGAGAAACATCCTTTCAGCACTTTTTGAGAAATAGCGGTAACAAACTTTAACTATCAAAATCCAAGATGGCCGCCTGTCGACCATCTTGTTGAACGATCGGTCCCAAAATGCAATATGCACAACTAGGGCCCTAGGGGAACCTACATATGAAATTTGAGAAAGATCCCTTCAGTACTTTCTGAGAAATAGTGGTAACAAGTATTGTTAACGGACGGACGGACGGACGGACGGACGGACCACGGACCACGGACGAAAGGCGATTTGAATAGCCCACCATCTAATGATGGTGGGCTAAAAATACAATGCCTCTGTGTTGCACGACTGCAATTTTAGTTTTGTTTGATTGATTAACAGGAATATCACTGAATCAACGAATGACTGGTGTTTATTTCAATCATTAATCTGCATAAAGATAACACAGAAAACAGTAGTCATAGTTGACAGGTCAACAATGATCGGGTGTATACGGTAGCTTTCATATGCCATCATAGCCGCCTCCTGACCCAAATTTGGTTGGAATGAAGCAAAGAAACGGTACCGAATAGATACAAGGGAGGGGCCATGGCACACGAATGTTTGATGTACAAGTAGATCATCACTTATCGCATATTATGTCCAGGTAAACTAAAAAAACACACATGTACCACACGGTGAATTCGCCCCGTGCACGTAAAGAATAAAAACAATAGATGTCATCTGTCGCGTTTGTTTGCTGTAAAAATGGTAAATATATCAAATTTCTATTGAACAAGTAACTCGTGCCAGAATCATTCCATGCGTTTTATACAACATACATAATGCATATGGTCAGGGGAGTAAAACACAATGTGAGGTTCCTGGGCAGTCAATTAGATCGAACATAAGTAAATAGTTTATAACAATAGGTGTAAGGCACAGGATCGATATGTATTATGATCTCATATTTGTTGTGTTTATTTTATCCCCGCCTGATAATTAAAAAAAAATAGTCGGACGTTTGTTCTGGTGGCCTAGTAGTTAATGTGTCTGACATTATGTCTGGAATTTTGCCATCTTTCCATTTTTTGTACATGTACCTCTAGCCGTCCGAGCCTGACCCACAGCGATCAGTCAAACGACAGAGTTAGAGGGGTCAGTCATGATTTGACCATGACTCGGTGACAGATCTAGAGTGGTCAAGGTGTCTGATGAGTGATGCCCATATCCGACTTCCTTTTAGCTTCAGAGCCGCGGTGGTCGAGTGTTTATAAAAATGTCCGACATTCTTCCCCTAATCTCCTTCAACTTCTACGCTGAGATATATCCGAGTTGTTAAGGTGTCTGACATCCCCCCCCCCCCCCCCCCCCCCCCCCCGCATTCAAATTTACTACTGCGGTGGTCAAGGTGTTTGACCATGTTCCAAGTGCCTTCAACTTAAGAGCCGCGGTGGCCAAGTGGTTACTGTGTATGTTTGACATTCCTCCCAAAACCTTCAACTTCAGAACCATAGTGGTTAGGGCGTCTGATATTTTGACACATCCCAAAATCTGATTGACACTTCTTAGCCCATATTTGTCACTCTCTAGGTAATGACACTAATTATATGACCGTTCTCTTTGTTTTCAGTAGAACTACTTTCTCCGGAGCCGTACCGTAACTAAAGACGGCTAAATATTTCATGAGAGGCCGCGGTGGACAAGTTCTATCTCCGGAACTGTACCGTAAATAAAGACGGCTAAATATTTCACGAGAGTGAAGGTTCTATCTCTGGAGCCGTACAGTAACTTAAAGCCGACCAAATTCTTCATGAGAGGCTGTGGTAGTCAAGTTCTATCTCCGGAGCCGTACTGTAACTTAAAGCCGACCAAATGCTTTATGAGGGGCTGCGATGGTCAAGTTCTATCTCCAGAGACGTACAGTAACTTAAAGCCGAACAAATTCTTCATGAGAGGCCGCAGTTGTCAAGTCCTATCTCCGGAGCCGTACAGTAACTTAAAGCCGACCAAATGCTTCACGAGAGGCCGCGGTGGTCAAGTTCTATCTCCGGAGCCGTACAGTAACTTAAAGCCGATCAAATGCTTCATGAGAGACCGCGGTGGACAAGTTCTATCTCCGGAGCCGTTCAGTAACTTAAAGGGACATAAACCTTAAATAATTTGTTCTGTTTGGTTAGATATGGTTTTCAGATGTTTATTGAATATTTTATTACAATGATTGGTTATCTAAAATTACAGGAAAACGTGGGGAATACCTACCTCAAAAATGATAAAAATAGACCGTCATATTCTATTTTTGGAACACAAAAAGAAAGCTGGCCGAAAGCGAGGTTATAATGAACAACAAACTTGCTGACATGACTAGGAATATTAGTTTTCCACATTTTAAGATTATTTTCTAATTTACGATGGTTGACAAATGAAGTCTAAGCCATATTTGTTATAAAACAATTTGTATTTAGCGTAAGAATGATAACTCAAAAGTCAAACGAGACTTTTCATTCGACAGGGCACCGCGAAGGGAGGTTCCTGACTTATTGCACATATGTACATCACGCTAGTATAAAATAAGGAGTTTCTCCCATCTCTTGCATTTCAGTGGTCCGTTTATATTTACCTACTTTCCCAATCGCGTACGTTACTGACTCTTGACGTACACTGTTTTCTATCGGAATTCGTTTGTGTTCGCTTCACCCACGTTTTTGACCCACCATTTTGTTTACATTTGCGCAGTGCATTGTGGGAGGTCACTAAAGTTCAACACTACTATATACTATCGTTACAAAATTCGACAATACAGAAAGATGGAATTTCCATTATAATTATTTTATTTGATACATTTGCACAATAGCTGATATATATTACTTATTAAGGTATCTGACACGTCTTAAGTATGTATTTTACTCAAATTTACATGGTTTATATGGGTTCATGTCCCTTTAAAGCTCATATACAAATATACTTCATGAGAGGCCGTGGTGGTAAGTTCTATCTCGGGAGTTGTACAGCAAATAAAAGACCGTCAAATGCTTCATTAGAAGCCGCGGTGGTCACGTTCTACCTCTGGAGCCGTACAGTAACTTAAAGCCGACCAAATGCTACATGAGAGGCCGCGCTGGTCAAGTTTTATCTCCGGAGACGTACAGTAACTTAAAGCCGACCAAATGCTACATGAGAAGCCGCTGTGGTCAAGTTCTATCTCCGGAGCCGTACAGTAACTTAAAGCCGACCAAATGCTACATGAGAGGCCGCGCTGGTCAAGTTTTATCTCCGGAGCCGTAGAATAACTTAAAGCCGACCAAATGCTTTATGAGAGGTTGCGATGGTCAAGTTCTATCTCCGGAGTCGTACAGCAAATAAAAGACTGTCAAATGCTTCATGAGAAGCCGCGGTGGTCACGTTCTATCTCTGGAGCCGTACAGTAACTTAAAGCCGACCAACTGCTACATGAGAGGCCGCGCTGGTCAAGTTTTATCTCCGGAGCCGTACAGTAACTAAAGTCGACCAAATGCTTCATAAGAGGCCGCGGTGTCAAGTTCCAATGCAACATGAGAGGCTACGGTGGTCAATCAAGTGGTCAATGAACATTACATGTACATAAATTAACAGAAATCGCAGACCAATTAGCAGTATGTAGTTTTAAATGTATCTTAGTGAGTTTAGAACTCGCTAGATTTGAAAAGTCATGGTACATGCAGAATGCCGTAATATCAGGGAAAATTCACCGAAACTACGGTTATCATATGTTCCAACTGGGTTTCGAATTGGCTGACTAAAGTAAATAGCATGTCTAGATCTGTCCACACTGCCCGCTTGACCGCCGCCCTCTCACCAAGAACAAAAACAAAATCTTCGCTGATGCTACGCGTTTATTATCTCCAGATTGTTTTGATTTAATTCATTGTGAAGCTTTATTCATATGAATCGATGGTATTCAAGCAAAGAGATCAACAATATCCCTATTGCCTGGTGGGAAACATTTTAAGATTAACATAATATATTACTTGTCCAGCGTTTCCAGGTGACCTGGTTCCATTGGCCATACTGGGACACCTAATGCATGTCACACAAATTATGAGAACCAGTGCTTAAATGTTAAACACATTCCAATTGATGAAATACAATACCACAAAGTTGTGTTTTAATAATGACTGCTTATACGATCGGTACACATGATTGCATTATGTAGTTTCAAGTTCAAGTTCAGGTTTTTCAACGACAAAATATTTGGCACACGACATGGTAACGTCTGTTATGAAATCTATATGGAACGCGAATAGAAGATAATTATTTTAAATAGCCCTAACTAGCCTCAATCACGATCATGTAATTTCGTGTGTACATTTGTAAGCATGTTCTACTTTCAACCCCAGAAATTTCAATATTTTTCCTGTGATTAAAAATAAATGTAATGAGTTAATGCAAAGTAGTGATCGTATGAGAAAGATTTTTGAAAACCATACAATTTTGCAAAGTAGAAGACAACCTAAAAATTTAAAACAAATGTTAACAAGTTCCAAGTTCAATAACTCTATTGCTGACCCCGTGGTGTCGAAATGTAAGACACCTTGATGCGGTACATGTCAAATTATTATTGAATGTAGTACATATATGTTTAAAAATGGCTTGCATTTTACTGTAAAAGCAAACATGAATTGCAAATCGAAGTGTGTGATATATGCTATAAAATGTTCTCGTTGTGGTGATTTTTACATCGGCCAAACTAGTAATGAACTTAGAACACGTATGACTGTTCATAGGCAACAAACATGAACGGATTATCTACGTAATTTGAATGTCAATAAGCATATACATGGTTGTGCAGGTGATCAATTTAATGTTATACCATTATATCAATTTCATTCTTCAGACACTGTTTTGTTGGAAAACAAAGAGAGTCAGCTTATAAAAATATTGAAACCAACTCTCAATATGCCATAATAGAAAATGGCACAACTTCATATTATTGTTTTGTAAACGTGTGTACCTTGTGACGTCACGCTATTTATGACGTCATTAATTTGTTCTTTGAAAAATAAACATATTCCTGAAGAGCCATCATGAAATGGTGAATGTACAAGAGGAAAGTCGTTGACTTTTATTTTTTATATATTCAACTCTACATGGACACGTACTTTTCTTGGTATATATATATATACAATGTACTTGTACATTTCGATCTAGAACAGTTACATATATGTATACTTCCCCTCGTTTCACTTTGTCAGTAACCATTATAAAGTAAAAAAAAAAAAAAAAAAGGGAAAAAAAATATACGAATAATATCGTATGATTTATTGAGCTATGGTTTGCGGACATGAGTACATATCGTTTGATTCAAAGACATCTACATTGAGTTGAGCTAAAATGATGAATAATTGTCATATAAAACCAGTATATAAAATACATCAATGCATATCAGAATTGTACACGGAGTAAAAAATAATTGCATACCAAAGTTATAGATAAATGTTAATTGTTAATTATAATTGCTTTAACGATAATGCTATTATGCATTAATCACAGCAATAGCCTATACATATGAAATATATTGCATTTACTTTATCATCTAAATTGAATAAAAAATCTATCGATCAGGCGATAAATTCATTAGGATATCTCCATGTGGTAATTGATCCTCATATCGTGACAGAATTCGTCTCAATAGGGAAAACTTTTAAAAAGTTCTTTTTCCATCGAACTGAGATCTCAGCAGAAATATAAAGGCGATTCTTTCTATTTGCATTTAATAGTTAGTGTCAGTTTAAATGTCTTTGTTGAATAGGCCCTTTTCACCTCGGGGATTTATACCCTGAAAGAAAAGGTGAAATATGATAGGATATTCGGCAGTATATTCGATCCCAAAATACCTATCTGACGTATATTTGTTCTTTTTGATAGGTGACCTAGATCATACGCAACATTCTGGCTTTGACCTTGGTTACATCGGTAACACAACGCGCACACACTCTGATCTGAAGCTCTTGAACCGTAAGGTTCATCGACACATTGAAAGAATTGAACTGAATTGATCGCTTGGCTTACCAACCTCGTCATTAACACCTCTGGATCTATTCAATTTTGCATTCACTTATGGCATACCTGCCAATCAGTTTTTGAACAAATATTCAAACAAAACATATTAAAAATATGAAGAATTGACATCATAAAATACCTGCTGCACATTATGTTATTCTAATTTTATTTGCAAAAACATTATATTTACCAACCCTTTGAAGCTATCTTATGAAATTCAAATTCAATTACTATAAAACTTTAATACATATGGCTTGTGCCAGAAATACCTGTTTCGAATATATTAAGATATACGAGTAAAAATAAATTTCTCAAACTGTATACTATTTCTAACAATGTTTCTACCTCTGTCAACTTCTACAAGAAGATTATGAGCTGACAGACATTTTTTATTTTCCACTAGTTATAAAAAATCTGAATATGCCATTTTTCTATTTTTCTAATGTCGTATTTTTGAAGTAAAAAAAAAAAAAAAAAAAATCATCCACCAGATATAATCTTTCAAACAGCAGTAAACAAAGCACTAGAATATTTGGATAACCCGGAGTTTCCTATCTGTCCCATGACCCGTGAGATTTAAATAGGTTTTAAGTTAAGAACACTTGTACTCTGTGTTTACGAATAAACACCCAGGTAAATATAGAGTCCTGACCATGCATATGGTATGTGATCCAGTGTCAAAGTATATGTGACTCGGGATGCAGTGGTGTGAAACAATTTAGTATCTACATAAATGTATAATTTGTATCTTAGCCCGCAAGGACCAAGATATATATTAAAAAATCCAAATCGGTGACATATTAATAGCCACCCCGCATACACATAATAGACCATGGGCTCGGAGGGTCCTACATGCACCCCCCACCTATGAAGAAATATATTTCTATACCCATATGACCCAAAAGTAGACGACAATTTAATTTCAAATTATTTAATGATCATATAACTTGTGAAGATTCATATCCTTATCTTGGTATATTGTTCAATTACAACGGCACATTTGTTAAAACAAAGAAAAAGTTAGCTGAACAGACAAAGAAAGCACTGTATGTATTGTATACTGAAATGAGAAACACCCCATTATCAATAGATTTACAATTGAAGTTATTTGACTCACTTGTATCTCCTATTTTTTGTATGCCTGTGCAAAAGCATGAAAGCATCACTGAGATAATTCATTTACAATTTTGTAAAAATATTCTTCATGTTCGAAACAGTACTCCCAATTTTATGGTTTATGGTGAACTTGGTAAATTTTCTTGAAAAATTGAAATTAAGGTACCGATGTTAATATTTTGTCACAAATTAATTACAGGGGGAGACAAACTTTCTAGTGTATTTTATCGCCTTACACTAAAAATGCAAGAAAACGGTATTACAGAATTAAAGTGGCTTGGACATATAAAATCACTCCTTAAAGATGCTCCACCGCTGACAAATGGTATTTTGTCACTATCAAAAACAGGAGCAGACGATTTAGTATTTTTCTTCAGTTACAAAAGTTACTTACTTTACACCATTACCACCATTGAAAAGTTGGTGTTTTTAGTTTTTCTTCAAGTTAAAAATACGAAAAATAATTGCATCCCGAAAAAAATCCGTGACACTATATTCTATATGGAATGAAGTACTTATTGCGCATGCACCAAAGGCGAAATAAATTATAATTATTTTATATAATTTTTTGTGTTAATAAGGCATATAAATACACGATTAAACACCAATTATTGTTCAAATGATGAATATCATTTATACTCTATCGGCGGTGAAGCATCTTTAAAGAAACATGTTTTAACAATATGTGGGTATTTCAAAATACATGTACGATGATTAGAGCTTTGTATAAAAGCTTGCTTAAACGGCGTTCGTGTGATCAATTTATTCAAAATTATGTTTCCACTGTTGAGACATCGTCTCGCGGACAATTTTACTCTACCCTGAAAAAGCAGTTTAAACTTGAACCATATTTAGTAAAGCTTGATTGCATAGAACGTGTTAATATTAGTAAATTTAGAATGTCGAATTCAAAATTTCCTATTGAAACTGGAAGATGGGCTGGTATACCACGTAATAACGGTATTTGTTTACTATGTAATAACGGTATTGGAGATGAATATTACTACTTATTTCAATGTAGTAGTATGATATGAAATCGAATATACCATAGTATAACTACTACATATATACATACATATATATATATATATATTCAATCTATTTGTTCTCTGTATAAAGTATTAAGCGTTCAAGTTCTATTAAGGTTGAAAGTATGAACTTAAGTAAAATTTAATATATTTAGTGGTTTTGTAATTTTATTACACTGCTATTTGCTATGCTAAAAGTCAATGATATGAGTTATTAAGTATACACTATTATCATATTAAAATATTGATATGGTTTCTTGCTTATATTATACAAACATACATAACTAACGATGGCAATATTCATTATACTCTGCAATGTACGTAAAATATTTCACACACGAATATATAAGCTTGAGTGTAGTACTATCAATTACCCTGTCTGTCATGTATATGTTTTGTATAAATTGACCTCTTGTGGCACACAAAGGTGTGCCCAGAGTGTATTAATAAAATCTGAAATCTGATCGCAAATCAAAATGTTACATTGTACATGTAACATTGCATAAGTTGGGATGAACATTCGGCTATGACGTAATCAATATGGCCAACATCTCGAATTTGACTAAACAGTGAAAAATAGTCATAACATTAAATATAGAGATTTCTACGCAGGAAATGAGAAAATAAGATTTTAAGCTTAAAAATGGTATTTTCTTAGCAAGTTTTTCATATTTGGCTTGACGCAGCAAAAAGTTTCCTAAAAACAATCTGTTATTCGTAAGTTATTTGACCTCTTATCAATCAGTAAAACAACAACAACAAAAATACATAGAGATGCAGAAGAGAATTATTGTTATGCTATCATTTGGGTTACAAAGCGTCACCTGGTGCGTATACTGGACATGATTGTTATTTTTTGAACTCCAAACCGCTGACACTACATGTACAGTTTCCTGGTGCATTATAATGTCATTAAATAGAACTTTGACTAATGACGATTTGTATGTATAAAATGAAAGTAAAGTTTTCTGAATATCTAGGTGGGATAAATCAGTTTCCTAACTTCAAAATGTTCTTACATTATCAATTTTCATGTTTGAATTGTTGTAGATTAGCAGCGTCTAAAAATGATTATTGCAGCACAACACTTACTGATAGCGTAACAAATGTAACCTAAGCTAAACCTGTATTTCCGTTGATGTCTTTTTAAAAATAATGAACACATCCATTGTTTATTTCCTATAAATAGCATAAGCAAAATATCAGATGAAATAACCAACTGTCATTTCCTTACGTTATACAAGGAAATAAACAATGAATGTGCTCATTCTATAAAACACACATCAAGTTTTGGAAACACCATGATATTAACGGAAACACAGGCTTACCCAAGTTTTAATTTGATGCCCTATTAGTTAGTGCTGTGCTGTAATAATTCATTTTTGGAAGCTATTGGTCTATAAAATTTTTAAATCTTTAAGTCCCAATTAGATATTCTGCCTACTTTAAATTCAAATTTGTTAAGATATAAATCGTAAATAGCCAATGGTATATTCAGGAAATTCTAAGACACCAGAAAACTGTAGTGTCAGCGATTTGGAAAAAAAATAACCCAAGTATGCCAAGTATACGCGCCCGGTGATTTTTTGTAAACCAAATGATGGCATAACAATAATTCTCTTTTTCGTCTCTAAATATTTTTGTTATTGTTGTTGTTTTACTAATAAAAGGTCAAATAACTGATTATGAATAATAATTTGCTGTTGGGAAACTTTTATGCTGCGTCAAGCCAAATGTGAAAATTTTTCTAAAAAGTTACATTTTTGAGCTTAAAATCCGAATTTTTCATTTCCTGCATAAAATCAATACATATAATGGATTATTTGATCCTGGTATGTATTTGTTGTTCTATTGTGGTAATTTTGATACCTCTTTGTTTAATTCGGTTGAAAAAAGACAATGTTATGACTATTTTTTAATGTTTAAAATTCGAGTCTGCCATCTTGATGACGTCATTACCGGAAATTCATCCCAAATTATGCAATGGTAACATTTTGATTTGTGGTCAGTGAGTCAAAAGGGTTGAGAAAAAAAATCTTGGTTCAGAGGTATGGGGGTTGCAATTATGGACCTTTCTTGAGGTCCATTGGTGTTATAGCACTTTGATAATATATACATGTAATAACCGAAGGCGTAGCACGAGGTCATTATTTTAGATTCTACCAATGCGTTATAAAACCATAAAAACCGAAAATTATATTTTTTCAAATCTCGTATTTTCTTAAGCAAAACAAAATTAATATGATTGTTAGGCATATTCATAACTCATGTACTAATATACTCATATACTAATGTATGACAACATCTATTTTCATTGAATTGCCCCCCTGTGAGTAATGCTTCAAAAATATTTGTACCTTCTTCGCCCATTATATTTACTTGGTCGTAAAAGGTGATAAAATTTCGGGGGGGGGGAGGGGGGAGGGGGTGTCCCTGACCGAGACCCGTTATCAGACCGCAACATGTCATTGTAGGCTGATTACGTGATACATGAACGTGCGTGTCCTATTTTCAAGGTTAACATACTCTATATAATTTGACCTTAAAGAATGACATGCTGTAAATTAGACATCAACATGTTTTAACGCTAGATCGTAACTATCGGCATACATAACACTTATCTGATCTGAATTGCCGTTGTCTTTATTCAACGTCAGTCATATGTATGATATCTGCAATCGCCCAGATATTCATTTATTGTTCTGTATGCATTCACAGCTGGGATCTATTACGACATAAGCATTATATATAGTTTGTATACTTGGACCTATCTCAGTGCCCATAGACCATATTTGGATGTTTTAGGTGTTTAGACCAAAGGCTGGAAAGTTAATAGGGCGTAGCGAACACTAACTGATCAAGTTGTGGGTCTTCACACAAATGGTTATCATGAACTAATTAATAAGAGTTTGGAATCTCGCGATAGGTGTATCTACACCTTATAAAGACAAACGAGTCTCATATTTTACCCAGTGACATGATAATTAATTGTTTGAACCCATTGAAGATTCTTCTAAAAGTTTTTGAGAATAAAAATCAGATCTACATTTTGTACATCTAAATGTATATCGAGCAAAAACGGTTTGTTTGTTTATTTTCTTTTTTTTTATCTAAAATCATGAAAGGTTAAGATTTATTTTTACTGCCATACACAATAAAGAACGTTTCAGTTTAAGAAGAAGAAGGAAAACCGGAGTACCCGAGAATAAACCCATCGATATACCACCTGTACCTGTCAAGGGTTTAAAGCTGGCAACCCAGATGTGGTACGGCAGGACTAGTGGTTTACTAGTATATCGAATACCTATTTCATTTACCGCAGTCCCTAGACTAATGAAACGGCTTTAAGAACCGTATGGGCAGTATTGTAGGTGCTGTAACTAATTTCCAGGTTCCTGTGCTTTTAAACGACGAAATCCTATAAAGTAGACTCAGGTAAATAGTATATAATTTGATACAGGATAGTCTAAGACGTTACCATGACAACAGTACGTCGTCGTGGTTTTTAATTGTCCATATCTCGTTAGCCCTCTGGATAGATATATATTGATTTCACGTGTTTATCGGATAACAAGCTGAGCTATGCTGTAACCAGTAAGATGTTTCGATCTGTTTTTCTCCATACCAATTCTGCAACTTTAATAGCATCTTTTTTCATAAAGTTCCATTTTTACCAAAAACAGACTTTCAATACAAAACGACCGAAAATTTATTAAAAAAATATTTTCACGAAAGAGCAATAAGCCTTCTTTGTAATAAATACGATCTTCACTTTGATTAAATGTCCGAGATCTGCCATTAAACCGACCTCACTCGAGTAAACGTATTGGGGATGATACGTCATGGAACCTACTCGTTAGTTTCTACAGCATGCTTAAGTAAGGTGTGCCATTGCAAAACTAATAAAGTTCCTGCCATTACAAGTAAACCCAACACGAATACATTGCAGTCTCTCAAAATACATCATGGTTTACCAAAATATACCGTAGTCTCCTAAAATAAACCATGGTCTCTCAAAATACACCACAGACTCCCAAAATATAACACAGTCTCTTAAAAGTATACCACAGTCTCCAAAAATACATCATAGACTCCCAAAATATACCACAGTCTATATCCTGTAAACCGTTAATCTCTTAGTCTACCCTAAACCCCTTATACTGTTCCTTCTATCTTCTACCCATTACACTCTATCTGTACCATCTTCCCTATGCACGGTTCCTAGTCTATCCTAAACCCCTTATACAGTTCCTTCTATCTTGTACCCGTAACACTCTACGCTGTACCATCTTCCATATACACTGTACCTAGTCTACCCTTAACCCCTCATACAGTTCCTTCTATCTTGTACCCGTAACACTCTACTCTGTACCGTCTACCCTAAACACTGTATCAAGTCTACCCTTAACCCCTTACACTGTTCCTCTTATTTGTACCTTGTACCTTGTACCATCTTCCCTATACACCGTACCCTTACCCAGAAACAAATACCTCTTATTTTGTACTTATTTCCCTCTAAGTCTTTACTGAATCTGTACCCTTCACCTTTTATCCTGTGTCTTGTCCTCCTACCCCTACCCTGTTTCGCCTACCCTGTGATCTGTGCCACCTGACCTGTACCCCTACTCCCTACTCCCTGCCCTTTATCCGTTATCCTTTTAGTCTATCCTGTACCCCCAACCCTGTACTCCTACTTACCCTCTTAGTCTATGATGTATTCCCACACAATTTACCTCATACCCTGTTCCTGTATCTCTATCGTAAACGTACCATGCAGCCTGTTTCGAAATCCTCTACCCTGTACCCCCATCGTCGGTGACCCACGGTTGATTGCACTACACCACGCTGCACTTTTCACCCGTTAAGTCACCGACGATGCTGAACCTCCTACCCTGTGGGGTTTAGGTGTTTGACACTTGTGTTCAACTAGCGTTCTACTTCTGGAACACAATAAACGAGCGGATAGGATGTCGAACATTCAACCACTTATTACTGTTACATGTACTTCAACCTTGCTACATGCTTCTATAATCTTTATTGTGTTTAGTAAAGAAAAAATTCGATGAGTAATTGTAAAATAACACACACACACACAAATAAATAAATGAAATAAACAAATAAATAAATGTTATATTAACCATGAAATAACTTCATTCTTAAACATGTTATGGGCGACAACGCAAAGGAAATTATTTTGTTCTTTTAACTCAGCGGAGTTAGCTCCCTTTTGCCATTTCACCCAATCATAGATTCCACGAAAAAATATACGTGTTGCTTTTATTGTTATCTATCAAACTTTCCATTACATACGACGTTTTTAAGGTAGTTGTCACTATGACTTTTTACATATGTTTATAGTGTACATTACTGAATATTTTTATAGAAAATATCCCCAAAACGACAGCTGTTCAGGTCATTATACCTCTGCAGATATAAAAACTTATGGTTTAGAATGTATCCAACATTAGGACGTCATATGTAAGGTGGGTATGTAGTTTTGCTTTAGTAGTTGGGGTTTTTTTTTTTGGGGGGGGGGGTTGATTTGTTTGATTTAAAGATGCTCCACCGCCGACAGAGCATAAATGATATTCATCATTCGAACAATAATTTGTGTTTAATCGTGTATATATATGCCTAATTAAAACAAAAGATAATATAAAATAATAGATTTCGCCGTTGGTGCATGCGCAATCAGTACTTCATTTCATATAGAATATAGTGCCACGGAATTTTTTCGGGATGCAATTAATTATTTTTCATATTTTTAAATTGAAATGGAATTAGAAGCTCAAGCTTTTCAAAGGTGGTAATGGTGTAAAGTAAGTTACGTTTGCAACAGAAGAAAAATACTAAATCGTCTGCTCCTGTTTTTGATAGTGAAAAAAATACCATTTGTCAGCGGTGGAGCATCTTTAAGCATAATATTTAGTTTAAACTTTCCTCACAATTGATTAAGTAAAACTAGTATTATCTCAACTCATTACATTTTAGGGAAGCGTTCCATCCGAAATATTTTCAAAAAATTATTGTCATTTTTTATTAGTTACACAATTTTGCAGTCGAAAATGATAATAACATCGTTGTAATTTTACTTCATTTTACCAAGATTTTGCTTCCATGTATGATTTCATTATTGGCAGCGAATTCAACACATTTAAGGAAAATGGTGTACCTGAAATGGGAGGATTATCTTCTGATACTTGTAAGTGTGGTACTGTCCCTCGGCACGGGGTTGTTTCAAACTCTGAGGGGCAAAAAAGACAAAACAGTTACAAAATACATCATGGGCAACGGCAAGATGGCTATACTTCCAGTCGCATTGTCAATGCTGGTGTCCTACCATTCTGGGATATTGATGCTCGGATACACTGCCGAAGTATATCTTTACGGAATGCAAATTACCATGATGTTAGTAGGAAATATCATTGGTGATTTGGTTAGCTTATATCTTTTTGTACCACATCTGAGTAGAATGGAAATGAATAGTATTTTTCAGGTAAGTGGTATTATACCTTCACTGCTTTAGTTACATGGACATATTACTATTTGTTTACTTAAATCATGTCAGTGTTTTTATGTGTCTAACTTTTCATGCATTTGATTTAAGCAATAATTAGGATGTAAAAAATAATAATTGATGTCGCTATTTTTTAATTTCATCGTTGTATGCAAATATACGTGGATTCTCACAAACGTTTGCGAACAAAATTGATTTCATACACGGATGAAATTAAAAAAAAACCCAGTGACATCAATACTTGTGATTACTTTTACAGACAACTTAATAAAATTAAATACGTTTCCACGTACGATTCCATCGATTTTCTTGAGCTTTGTGTAGTAAGTTACTCAGATATATAACAGGACATATCTTATTTTAGGTTTCTGTTACATTGTACACCCATATTTGATACAGAAAAATGTAATTAAGAACCAGTTACTTAAACTTGTTTAAATTTATTTTACAAGGGAAATACAAATAAAAAAATGTTTTCGAGAGGACAAATAAACGCAAATATAAGTGAATAACTCTTTAAATGACACCCGTCTTCACAATTACAGTTCCTGGAGATGAGATATGGTTCCCGTGGTATCCGGATATTCGGAACAATTCTCAGTATCATCATCATGGTATATAAGTTATATTTCACTGTTACGCTAATATGTACATTCCCCTTATTCTTGTAAGAAAGAGATACATATTATTTATCCTCAATATTCCACGAGTTACTAGCACTGTCGCAATATTCACTCCTGGACTACAGTATATCATAACAAAACTAAAGACAGCTTCTAAGAAAAAACTTACCACTCGCAGGTCTGTAGAGACTTCGTTTGACGATTACAGAGTGACGTGAAATTTCAGAGTCATAAAATGTACCGTTATATATCAAAGGGTCAAACTACCTGTCTCAGCTGAAGTCGCAAACGGCCTTCAGTTTTGTTATGACATATTGTAGGTATGGATATGACAACAATGTAGTAACCTCTGGAAGATCGAATATGATACATTACAGCGAAACTTAAAATAGTGGATATTAACTACATTAATTGTATATTAAAGTATAGATAAGCAAAAATATAAATATGCAAATCTTTGAACATTGATAATGGATATTTACCCGGTATAAACCGTCAATGCACTCAAAGGTGTTTTCTTTTCAACACATGCAATCACTTAAACAAAATATAAACTCATTTAAGAAATACAACGGATGGTCTTATTTAGCACGTGGAATTAATACAAAAACATGCAAGCATACATTTCATTCTTTTAAGCGACGATACATAATTGTTGAACTAGATGGACGACTGTACAAGAGTTTCATATGTGACTATTCCGTCTTTGCATATTACAGAGTTAGCTCCCTTGTGGGAAGGTATCGATTGTTACGTCATTATTTTGTGAGCGCAATTCACGTCGTTTTCTCCGAAACGTATGACGTTACGCTCGTAAACACATGACGTCACAATCAATACCTACCCCCAAGTGCAGATAACTCTGTAATATGCAAATTCGGAATATATCTATCATAATATTTAGAGTCGTTGTCTTTATCTCTTTGTAATCAATTTCTTTCCAGGCCAATTACAACGGGACAGTGCTAGCTATGCCAGCGGCTGCTTTGAAAGCAGGTATTGTATGCTAACATTGTCATTTTGAATCTATATTTATCTTGAGCATAAATATTTTCAAAACCAGATAACGTTTCATATTGTATTGTAATTCATATACGAAAATATAGTTTTAGCTAATCAATAATACTAATACTAAATGAGCATTGTTTTCTGTCACTTTTGTAGCATTTCAAATCTTCAAAAGCAGGTGATAGTTCCAGGCTATTGCTATGATAATATGATATTTACATTTCCTTGTCACTTCTACTATATAAACTAACCAAGGCAAAGTGAAGTATATGACGGTATAACTGACACCCAAAACGTGACCATTATGACGTCACTAATGTTGATGTGGTGACGTCAACTGATCACCGTCAAAATGGCTGTTCCTTCTTGTGGATGAAATCGTCGTTGATAAACGGTTTTCCTGGTCTAGCTTAAACAATGTTAATGCAGAGACCCTAAAATGAGTTGATAATGTAAATATAAGCATTAAACTATCTTCCTATGGCATCTATGGTCTATATAGATACCAGAGCTTTGCAGACAATCATCCCATAATGCGCTAGCGTGCATTATGAAGATTGTCTGCAAACTTCTGGCATCTATATAGACGATTGATATCACAGGAAGATAGTTTAATGTTTAAATACGAAACATGTTTTATACATGTATTGTTTGTCAAGTATTTACCACTTCACGACATGTGTTGTGTCAAACAGATTCAATGTTTTGTTGTTATAAAACACACACAAGTTAACAAATTCTTAACCTTAACTTACACAATATGTCTATGTGTTCATTACAGAATGAAATTTCAAACTAACAAAAAAAATCATTTCATTGTGACGTATAAGTTTTAAAGGAATTATTTTTTTTTCCAGCAACGACTATAAGCGAATGTTTATATATGATACATGACTAGATACTTGAATCTGAACATATAAGTACCTCATTCTGGTTCTTAACCAATCTAATGGGACATAGTATTGATACAAATTGAACGTGTGAAAATACAACTTGTTACGGTCTCTACATAAATACAGTACAGTATAACCGGTCCTTGTCATTTTCCTTCTTAATGTTTAATAATTAAAATTATCGTATAGTCCGTAAACCTGGATATACCGGCCAAATATACGGGTCCCGTTGACATATTGATTGGACAAGTTACACTATACAAATGTATGTATAATGTCGAATACACAAATATGGTGTATGTCTAACATATCTATTGCCTTATATTGTGAAAACATCATCCCAGTATAAAAACCCGGCTACATGTTATTTCGTTCAGATTTACATAGACTTTATACATGTAATAACATTACATTGTTGTTGTAAAAAGTTTTAATGACTTGACATATATAATACATATTTTATATTGAGATCATTTGACAGTTAAGATCTTTATTTAGCTGGTGGCAGATGTAGATATATAATAGTATAATAAAACGCGGTATATTGAGTCGTTGGATCATAAAAACACACTCCAGTATATGTGCAATATATATAAATTATATTCTTTACCAAATGTTGGATCATTAAAACATACTCTAATGAAACACAATCATATGGTGCACTCCAGTGAAGCATATGGTCAATATCTGTATTTCTCTTACAATAAATATCTATAACACCCCTTATATGTTTTCTACTCCTGTCACGGGTGTTATATATTGTTGCTATTAAATAGAAAAATGATATGTTCTCATGCTGTAGTCTGGTCTTTCTGGTATTCAGTAAATGAAAAGTTCCATACTAAATGAGCCAGAATGTTCATACCGACAAATTACCAAGAGCGTTTGTATTGTTACGCATCATTGATAACATTTGAAATTAATAAACCAACAATGCATTCTGTTTAAAGATGCTCTACCACTGACAAATGGTATCTTTTCACTATTAAAAACAGGAGCAGACGATTTAGTATTTTTCTTCAGTTACCAAAATAACTTACTTTACACCGTTACCACCATTGAAAAGTTTGAGCTTCTAATTTTACTTCAAGTCAAAAATATGAAAAATAATTAATTGCATCCCGAAAAAAATCCGTACCACTATATCCTATATGGAATGAAGTACTGAATGCGCATGCACCAAAGGCAAAATAAATTATTTTATATTTTTGTTTTGTTTTGTTAATAAGACTATTATATACACGATTAAACACCAATTATTGTTCAAATGATGAATATAATTTATGCTCTGTCGGCGGTGGAGCATCTTTAAAATATATGTGTTCTATGCAGTGTAATTAGACATTTTTACGTGACTGCTTAGACCATGTATGGTTCTATATAACATATATCACAGAAACAGTAATATTGTTGTGAAGTACGTGACGAATCGTGGCTCTACGATAACGTTAGGTTGCAAACTCGTTCCGAAGGTGAAGAACAGAAGTACTTTAATTTCTTATCCCGGCAGTTTGATTTCCTACTTCGTATATATGTTACAGACTTGATTTCACTCTGACTACTTAGTACCGAACTCTTTCGCCAAACAGCACATAAACATTGTACTTTCAACTTCATATTCACTAGATTATTAAGTTTTGTTACTAATGTTTATAATGTTAAACCCTGTAAAACTCAAGAAGAAACAACAGTTGTTTTAACCATATATTGTACTATCCTTGATCTCTACGAGCTACCTTTACTTTCGTCAAATCCATTCCTGAGCTATGTCCTAACGAAAGGGGACGGCTCTGTGTAATACATTTAGTTCTTCTCAAAGGTTGCTAAAATAAAGATACATTGAGTTGGCTTTGAAGCTTGGAGTCGCTAGTTTGCATTTTTCAATAAAGTCTATGTGGCTTGTGCTTGTAACGTTTTCTCTTAGAATTACGTTTTTTCATTATTGCTTTATACCATATTCTAGGGATCGACACAACGACAGTGATAGTAACATTGGAGATGCGATGATGTTATGGCGAATACAACCTGAATTCATTATCATATATAATGATTCATTATGACATTAAAAAAAATTGTAAGTTCTAATCCATCTATAGGTATGATATTTCAGCGTTATTTATTACAATAATCATATCACGTATTTCTTCGTCTTGTTTAGACTATTTTATATTATTTTAACTCATCACATTAACAATACAGCGTATTTTCTTGTGTTGTAGTGGCTGGAATCGATATCTGGATGTCCATAGTGGGTCTTATGAGTGTTGTTCTGGTTTACACCTTGATTGTAAGTATAAGTTTACCATTTACCATCATAAAATACAATGTAGTAATAAAAATACTATATTGTATTGTATATGTTACGATGTTTGCTCCGAACATTGAATGGAATCACGTGTGTGTTTGTGTGTGTGTGAGCACGTGGCGTGCCAAATACTGCCTGGCAGGCAATCGGTTAATACTGAAATTTACAGTGCAAGTTTATAGTTGGATATAATAGGGTAATAGACAGATAATCGTATTCGTCCTTTTCCCTATTTGTTACTCATTCCGTATGTTAAATCAGTTGTATAGTATAATAAAGTATAAATTTAACGACGAGTTTAAAATTCAAAGTAAAAAAGAAGAAGCGTATGCGTACTTGCGTTTTATTCTACGCAATCGCACTTCTTCATTTTTTCATTGTTCTGAATTGTTTCTGAGTAAAAATCAAATGTGTTGGCGAAGAAAGCAAATTAGGCCAAAAAACGTAGAAACGTATATTCAACATATTCGCGAATACAATTAATTTATTCACAATCAAATTCTGTTCAATTCATTAACGTGTTGTAATTATGATATGTATGTTTAAAACACGAAATTACGCAAAAATGTGTATAACGCCAAAGTGAAGTGATTTACAGTTAAATGTACCCTTTTACTTGCAGGGTGGATTCACAGCTGTTATATGGACAGACGTGCTACAGTCCCTTCTTATGTTTGGGGGCATATTAGCTGTTATCATTAAGGTGAAGGTCCTTTTAGATGAAATATGTTTATTTCATCAATTGTTATATACAAAGGAACCCGTTTATATTGAAGTTCATTGGTGATGGGGAAAAACTCTTCAATATAACCAAGCAGAAAGACAATAGATATGTGTGTTCAGGGATAATAATCTAAAACAGCATTTCAGTATAACCTATTTCAAATTAAGAGGCTTCCATTGTATGAGCACGAGCAAATGCGAAATCAATGACGATATATTATAACATAAACATAACATTTACTAATTTTATATCGATTGCAAAATAGGTTAAACAAATTATACAAAGTACGTTTAATGATCCAGAAGGCTCAAGAAGTCATAGATTAGGATGAAACCGAAGTGCCCAGAGAAAACTCATTTACAAGTGATTGGGCAGGTGACCTATGACCTTTAAACCTCATATCGGAAGGTGAACCCCGAGTGAAAGGCAAATAGTCTAATACAATGTACTTTCATGTTGTTGTTGTTATTGTTTTTTTGTGGTGATTATAATGATGATAAGGATGATGTTCGATATGACTTAATGTGTATATCAATTCCTCATCAGGGTACCATAGATGCTGGAGGACTTTCAGAAACCTGGCGGACAGTATACGACCAAGGACGAGTGAACTTGATAATGTAGGTTAATTTATACTTTTGAATGTAAAATCACATGGAATCATTTTTACACAATATCATAATACACAGTCTCACTTGACTTATATACTCAATTCTGTATTAAGACCGCCAGCTTAATACGACCACTTTCTCATGATCTCAAATGGTCAATTGCAACACAATACAACCTGTATATAAAGACCAGTTTTTCTTTGTGCAGTAGGTTTTTTAGACATGTTTGACTGTACTGTTGTGTGGTGTCATATTTCTAGCGCATTTCCTTATGTAAACGCATGAAGCATGCATTCAGTGTACCTAGTGAAAAAGTAGTAAGTGGTAAAACCGAAAATTGCTTTTAATTCATTGACCTTATTTATTTCATTAATTTTCGCAAAATAACATTACGCCTTTTCCATTACGTGTTATGAAATTAAAATCATTTTTATAAAATTCTACATTCCTCTGGCACATACATCGCATAAATATTGTGCGTGACCAAGCAATGACTTAAAATGATTTAAATGCATTGATTTCTTCCGATATTTAGATTTGACGTAGATCCGACTAGACGACAGGCTTTCTGGAGCCTTATAATTGGAGGTTTTACGTCATCTCTGCTGTCGCCATTCCTACAGACCACGTACCTCAGGATCAAGGCTAATCCTACCGCAAAGGCAAGACGAAAGTAAGCTAACGATCGCAACTTCGAGAAGAGTTGTCTTCTCTTGTATTAAGATATACATCTTTATACAGTATACGTTATCTCAAAATAGCATTCATTTCATGTGAGATTTTATGAAACGAGTCTTAGATTTTTTCATATTTAAATCAAAGCGAGATGATTTTTACAAAATTTCATGTGAAATGAGCACTCCTTTAAGATATCTTATATCATATAGCTACAACATTCTACATTTCGAAGAATCTCAACATCAAGATGTGTTGCAATATTCTAACGGAGACCGTCATGTTGTAATGACGTCCACGAATCCTGACATCACGTCTTTGTTTGCTAACATGAAGTCATGACGTCACAATGAATATGCAGCCAGTGAAAATCGCTACAAGTAATGTTACATCATATGCAAACATATTGCATGGCCGAAATGAATGGATATCAGCCGTATTATGTGATAAAAGGTGTAACGTCATGTTCTGACGTGTCTTTGAGGATAAACTCATATGTTTTCCGTTCAAATCTGCTCCCACCAATAATAATTTTTCATGATTAACTTGAACAGCTGAAAGTTTGGGGCTCAAGATATTTATATATTTTTATCATGAAATTAATGAAATAATTCAATACATCATGACCTTGCGGCTGTCCTTAAATAAAAGAAAATAACACAATACCAAATAATCTAGATTTGAAAAAAACATGACTATAGATTACAAACGATAACATTATTTTCTTTTATGGAATTATAAACTAAATTTTCAAGCTGATGAAAATTCACGTTACACGTATAATTCAATAATTCAAAACAAACGGATCGGTTTTTTTATTTGTGTCTATTTGTATTTTTTTTATCATTTGACTTTCAGAATGTATCTACTCTCATCATTCCTATCAGTTTCAATGCGTTTTTTGGCTGGTGTTTGTGGTGCCGTCATGTTTGCCTATTTCTTCAACAAGGGATGCGATCCTCTGGTTTCTAAACGTCTAGACAATCCAAACCAGGTAGGACTGCCTGCAGTACAGATGAATTTTAATTTAAATAATTTTGAGTCATTAATTTGCAAATATGTGATGCTCTTCAAACATTTTGAATTTTGATGATATTAATTTATTTTACACATATGACTACCATGCAATATACTAATAAATAGTCGTAAAATCTATTATAAACAATCATTAGTGTGTATTCATATAAATATATGGCCATGGTAATTAGTCTAATTATGATAAAAACGTGTAAAAATCTAATGTATGAACATAGGAACTTAAAAAAATACGTAAATATATTTGTTAATATCTTGTTCCAAATACTGTATTATTTCAGAGTCATCTTAGTTAATTTACATGATACAAATTACCTAAAATAAGTCAAGAAAGACAATTACTACTACAAACATTCTTTGCAACTTCTAGAATGATTTTACATGTAAAAGGTTTATGTTCATAAATAACAAAAACACCTTGCTTGCAAATTAAATATTCACCTATTATTCTACCTTTTATTTCATTTTTACAATTTAATTGTTAACAAATTATTATTCATGAAGTTTTATTATATTCAACAGATGATGCCTGCTATGGTAATAGAAATATTCCAGGAATATCCGGGTTTACCTGGACTGTTTATGGCAGCACTGTTCTGTGCTTCTCTCAGGTAAAATGCATTTCCCATGTTAGGAATGAAGTATAAGAAAACCGGCGATAAATTTGTTTTCCTTCTTAGGGAGCCGTCTATCCGTTCCTTTTCTTTTGTAAAATTGCAATGGAATTGAAGTAGAGAAATGTTCTCAAATAAATATGAGGTAGATTCCACATGACATTTACATCTACTGTGTAATGTTATTTTGGAACCGGATTCAAAATGGCCGCCAACTTTATAATTAAATAACAATACAAATGTTTTGTTTTGATTAGCATTGTCTTATTGAATTGATGAATGGATTTATTGATAAGGAGCTAAGAAAAGACAATGAAATTAGCATGCTTTTAATTGATGATATGCTCGTGATATAAACGAAGCGTTATTAATGGTAGAGTCTGACACCCTAGTAGATCACTTATTTACAGGGGCTCTTTCTGACGTGGCAGGATTTTTAGACTAGTTTTTAAGGATTTATTTTTCATCTATATTTAGACGAATTACAAACTAGTTCACAAAAGCCAATAACTACAGACAATATAAATAGTTAAACTTCGATATTATCTTCTCTCGAGATTCCTATGTTTTTTTAATCAATCAACAGGTTGACTTTTTACTTGGTGAAGTTGCATCATATTGATTCCCAGCACTTTTTTCTCAGTTCTGACCTATATTGTATAATGTTAAATGCCCAACATATTCCCTCAGTTCTGACATTCGTTTAGTTCAAGCAGCTACCAACTTGTGTTATACTTATTTTTCCAGCAACCTCCCCACAGTTCTGACCTTTACTGAGTTTAACGTTAAGTTCAAGCGATTTATTTATATTATGCTATTTTTTCCAGCACGCTCTCCTCTGTACTGAGTGGAATGATGTCATTACTTTGGGAAGACATTATTAAACCTTACACAAAACCGATGTCTGAACGACGTGGAATTATGATTAACCAAATATCAGGTATGATTGATATCAATTTGTTTTTATTACAAGAAACTCATATGGCAAAACAAAATTAGTATCTAATCTTGAATATCATTATCTTGCTTTAATTGCTTTACTATTTTGAAAATAAATAGGATTTCACCCAACACAAACATAAAATGATAAACCCATTTCCATGATAGCTTCACGTTTGTGATATTTTTATTTCAGTAAATTTACATGGTTTGTCAAAACAGTGTAGTAGCATGATGATTAGTGTTATTCATATACATTGTACATTGGCTTTGAATAAGGTATACAACCAAATGAATCCACTTTTTTGAGGCATTTCACGTGTATATTAAGGTTAAAGGTCAAATATATAAGAATATGCTGATGAGACATTTTTTTTCTTAAACACTGTACTGATATGAGATATGTTATAATTAGGAGATTTTAGCCTTCACGCATAGGCATTTATCGAAAAAGATATATCGTAAACATGCTTATGTGACCTTTAATAACCTTTAATATTATCCGAAACATTTTAGAAAGGTAGCTCTTCGCCAATTCACTTAAAACATCATTTTTGAATGCTTTTAATTAATGATATTATTGCGTAATGAATTGTATAAAATCATGGTCGTGAAAACATAATATTGTGGTGAACAAATAACCCATGCTTAATTATATTCCACTTATGTGAAATGATAAGAAGTACATTTCTTATATTCTATTCATAGAGAATCGTGATACTTTGATTGTTTGTACGAATATCATTATGTTCCAATGTTAAACTTCAGCTCGAATCTGAAATTGTATAACGCTAATGTCACAATCATAATAATATTTCTTTTTGTGAAAATAACAATTTGTAAAAAATCTTGTTTTAGGGTTAGCATTTGGAGTGGTCGGGATCGGAGTAGCGTTCCTCGTATCAAATATACAGGGACCAGTGATCCAGGTTAGACATGATTTCAATGTAATAATATAACTATAAGAAAGCGAAAATATATCGATATTCATAATCATAAACTAAGGTAAAGCTTTAGGTGGAAATGATTTCTTCAAATCAAATTTTAAAAAATGTAAACGTATAAGCATGGGTTAAACTGTTAAAACTTTGCGTATATTGAATTATTTTTCCTGATTATAACATACATTTTATTTTTATGAAAAACTTTCGATGGTTTGACAAGTGCAAATTTCTGTCTTAATCCGAAAAAATGTGTAAAATGAGCAAGCTAGAGTAGCTTCAGTTTTATTATGAGAAACCATTTGTTTCATTTTATTTATGATATTCACGAGATTAACGAAGGCTTCTTTCAATGCATATGCCAATTTTTGAAGAAATGCAGTCTTTGGTGTGGTTTACACATAATGTTGAAAATATAGAGTCTGTCACTTAGCTGGTTTTTTTATATAGAATACCTAGCACATGGATAATTCATCCTCAATATTCCACAGTGTGCCCTATATTAACTGATTTGATTTGATGATTTAAATGAGTGACTAAATTATCCTGTCTAAAATCATACGATAGTACATTCCGGAGATCCATAGTCCTATTGTAGAGACAACGTGTCATTTTTTTATTACAATTAAACCTGTCTTTAAAGACAACACAAGTGAATAAAGAAAACTAAATCAATCGACTTCGTACTTGTAACCAAATAGTCTTTATAGACAGGAATCATTGTTTTGCAATTGATCATTATGAAGTGTAAGAAAGTGATCCTATCAAACAGGTGGTCTTTATATAGAGGTGGTCGCTAAGGGCAGGTTACACTGTTTTACAGATCATGACCACGTTGAATGCCTGCGGTACCGGTGCAATTATGGGTATCTTTGTCCTTGGGTTGCTGGTCCCCTGGGCTAACAAACAAGTAAGTAACTGTCAATGCTGTTCATTGCCAATCGGAGAGAAAAGGAAATAATATATCACTTTGTATTACTTCCATATCCCTTTGCTATTATTATTAAAAAACCCACAAAGAAACAAACAAAACAAAACACACACACACAATAATATCCTTAATCTAAATTTCCTGGGTTTTTTTTATTGATAATGCAATTTTCTCATTAATATTTTGCATTAGATTATTGGACATGCATATTGTAAAAAATATTTTAATTCAAATTATAATATGAGTAAATGATTTAATCATTTTTAAATAAAAAGGTTATCATGCTATAAAGAATATGTTCGTAAACTTTAGTAGGAACCCGCAGTTCTCAGTATATCTGGCTCTTCTAAAAGACCATTTGCTTTTTCATCAGCCTTAGTAGTTGTCTAAACAGTTAAATTACAGATAATCTTATAGCGTTTACTCTATGTAAGACAAGAAATTTATGTTTACATCTTTAAACTGGCAAAAGCCAGATTAAATCACCGATGGTTTCCTAGAAATACATGACAAAACGGCGATGACCGAGTTCTCCGGGTACCCCGGCGTTCCGCAACCAACAAAACTGGCACATTCTTAAATATGTTCCACCGCCGACAGAGCATAAATGATATTCATCATTTGAACAATTATTGGTGTTTAATCGTGTATTTATATGACTAATTAATACAAAAAAATAACATAAAATAATTCATTTCGCCTTTGGTGCATTCTCAATCATTATTTCATTCTATATAAGTATAGTGCAAAATATTTTTTTCGGGATGCAATCAATTATTTTTCATATTTTTAACTTAAAGCGAAAGTAGAAGCTTTAACTTGTCAACGGTGGTAATGGTGTAAAGTAAGTACCTTTTGTAACTGAAGAAATAGACACAATCGTCTGCTCCTGTTTTTGATAGTGAAAAAATACCATTTGTCAGCGGTGGAGCATCTTTAAATAACCCTGACTGTTAATAAAAAATTTAATTAATAAAACCAAATCAAAACCAACATTGATTTTCCCTTCTATCATTCACAGGGAGCGATGGTCGGCGGTATGGCCAGCGTGTTAGTTGTAGCTTGGATCACGATTGGTAAAATGACTTCGTCAGGAACAAGGAAGAACCCTACATTAGAACTAGCTCCTATAGACAATTGTCCTTCATCATCTAACGTTTCCTACACCTTTCTGTACAACGTCAACATTACGTCCACATCACTTTATGACGTCAAGACTGCAATACCAGAGGAAATCCCCACCAATGGGCCGTAAGTAATTAAAAAAGAATTGTTTTCAAATGCTCTAAGAAATAAATGTGGTTACCTTTCATATGCATATTCTTTATGTTCAAAATGGATATTGGGGCAGTCGAATATTACAAATGTACCAAGGTAACGCTTTTAAATAAAAAAATCCTTTATAAACGCCGATTACTCTTTGACTATATCTTTAATTTCAGAATATTTTCATTGTAATATTACATTATGACTATATGTTTGATAAGCACAGTGATTTCCTAGTCTTATTTTGGAGAACTTTCTGAAGAGGTGGGTAACTACATATTCATATGGATATTTAGTTATCATTACATATCTCCATTTTCTCTGATACTGTTTTATCGAGTATCTCCCTTTATTTGTTGTTGCCTTCTTTCTGTTTTGTGTATTTACAGGTATGGTCTAGATGTTCTCTATTCTCTCTCCTATCATTACCTGGAAACTATTGGTATTGTCATTGTTCTAGTGGTCGGAGCTGTTGTCAGTCGTTTGACGGGAGGAAATGCAGGTAATGCTTCTAAATTATCGATACTATACAGCCTTGTTGATTGGACTAATTTCCATAATGCGTGTGTTAAACGTAAGGATAAAGTTTTGAACGTCGCCATTAGCATTCTTCCCGTGTTGCTAACTATGTATAAAAGCTGCACCATCAAAGATTGTAATATTAATGTTCAGAAAGTATCTACGCAAAACAGCATAATTCGTTTTCACCGTTTTAAAGCTTAAAAATTATTGTACTTTTAATAGATGTACTTAAAAAAATTCAGCGGTATTGTTTAGTGCTTTAGTCTGCAACTGACAAATCTGCATTTCTTTACCAACCGATAGTCAATGTAAATGTCAATTGCGGATACATCACACAAACCTAAAGTGCTGTATACATCAATCAAATTTGGATCCATGTCGCTTTGTCGGATTGACAGTTGAAAAACTTAAACATTTATGTAGCATTTACACTTTTGTGTTTGTTAGAGTAAAATGATAACATTTTTACTTACATGATTTCAATGTCAATGTTTTATCAAATATATTTACAGTAAAACACGGTTATAACGAACATCTGGGAACCATCGAAATAACTTCGTGATATGCATGTAGTTCGTTATACTCATATTACAGACTTGTTATGGGGACCGTGAAGGGGAATGAAAATCACTACTGTTATAACCATGAATTTCTTGTAACTGTGAAAATGTTACAATACATAATATCCAATTCGTTAGTAACGAGAAACAAACAACCCGTGTGATGAATTATATCTTATTATGTATTCATATCTTGTTTTACTCAATCAGACCAGGAAGTCAATCCGGAAGTCCTCGTGCTCGTCTCTGAGCGCCTCTGTTGTTGTATCCCGAGTATAGTGAAAGAGTGATTTTATAATGTGAATTACCAAAACCCAAACAACGCGAAGAACGCAAACAATCCACAGGTAAATATTGCTAGTATTACTGAAGCAAACACATTGATTTATTTTGTTTTATTGCATGGTTTGTTGGTTGGTCTCATATATGTCCTTAAGAATGGACTCCCATGTATGTGGCATGTTTCGTGTATGAAGGGAGTGCATGCTTGAAGACACTACAGATTTCTCTATTTGTCATTATTTCTTATGATGAACATATAGACTATCCATTTCGACTAACATGACTGATGAATTGTACATTTTAGTTCACTTATTATTATGTGTATATATGTATGAATATGAATTTCATATAAGTTGATTATTTCCTAATTTTGTATCGAATAACTTACCTGTTGCCCAGTTCATTCCTGCTGTGTTCGTATTTAACATGTATAAACTGTTAATTACAGCCCTTGTAAACATCATATCATCATGTTCAAGACATCCTAGGCGGAACAGTCTCATTAGCATCAAACCATCATCAAAGCATCAGGCGTGTTTGATCAATACAACTAATTCAACGAGGATAAACATACAAACAACACTGCCAGATTTATTTTAAAGTTTTAAAAGTATTTTTTAGTAAATGTTTAAATAAATATTCCAGGGTAGATGTTACTAACATAATTTGCCTATTGTACGATGCTCTCATCAAGCTCCGATACTACGCTATCCTCGTCTCTTGTAGTTATATATATACTACATCATCACTCATTGTTATCTTTAGATACGACGCCTTCCTCCATCGCTATTTATGTTACCATGACAAAATTCATCGTTGTGAGATTTCCCGCCATTTTGTACTCCCAAATTATGAAAGACATGACGTCAGCAAGCATAATTCTAATTTATGATTATTTTAATCGTCTTTTGCTTGATGTTTGCATCACGATTGTATACAGTTTAAACCAATCCATCCAAGCTCCAGATTGACATCTTCAAAAACACGCAAATAGCACCATATATAAAGCGTGGTTTCTAGTTTGACTAACTTTTCTAAATGATTCGCCACATAATAATAACCTTATATATATATACATTATGAATGAGTTCATCTGTCACACTCACTAAGTTCTTACGGACCAATTGTTATGAAAATAACAACCATTTGTGACTGTCAATCCTTTCATTATCAAGCAACTGTGTACTCGTATTATTGAGGCGTTCCCGACTTTATGCCTTATGTTTTCATAAGAAATATGTTATTCACCATATACATGGAAGAAAGTGTTAGAAGTGCTCCATGCCAGCAGTACAATCCATGGTCAACTCGTGGTCTTTTGTTTCATATATATCGAGTGATTCGTGTTGTAATTATGTGCGACATTAAACACAATAAATTATGTATTAAAAACAGTTTATTGTGTATTGTTACTATAATCTCATCGAATAAGAAACTTCTATCAAAAGTATACATTACTGTTTAACAATTCTAACAAAGCGTTTTGTTTCGCCTATTGCTATAGACTGCTATCATTCAAATGACTTTGGGCACAAATTATAAACGTTAATACCACCCTCTTTCATAAGCTATTATACATTGGTAAATGACAACATTTCTTATGTAATTAATTATTTACAGGTTTAACAAAATGCATTATTTCGTCTAAAATCATTGCGATATACTACTATAAACATTCAAATGACATTGGGCACAAATTATAAAATTTCAGTACCGCCCTCTTTCATACACTATTATACAATGGTAAATGACCGCACTTCCTTTGCAATGAATTATTTACACTAAGGCTTGTATTGCCAATATGACCAGAAGAAGTACAAGCCGGCTCCGCACAGCAAAATCACCACAAGACCTATGTTCAGCACTATCTGAGCTGTGGAGTTTTGTTTCAGTTCGGACACTTTCTCAAGGTGTGCCTGCATTGCGCGTTCTTCTTCTTCGCTGGCATCTTTCCCGCCAAATCCACACGCAAGCTGAAGTGCTCGACCCTTACAGGTGATATCTTCTTCGAGATCTAAAAAGAAGATATGTTATTATCATTCAGTTATTCATGGATACCCGCAACTAAGTTAAGGGGGTATACTGAAATTGGATTACCCGTCTGTCTGTCTGTAGACACAACTTTGCCCGGCGAATTCCTCCTAAACTACTTTACAGATTTTGATAAGATTTAGTACACAGAACATAACAGGACATAAAAGGGAGTTGAGTAAACTACATGTATATAGGGTTATGCAATGTCTCCTATTAATGGAGTTATTACTAAATTTGTGCAGCGGGGGTATTAGTCGTCCACTCAGGCAACAGTTCTATTTGGTTTAATTAAGTACAAATATCCACAATGTTGTCATAGATTATGTAATTTTGTGAGGTTTTAAATCTAATAATACCTGATGGGGACTGGCCTTTATCTAGCCCGGGGTCGCGATAAACTTTCTTTGGTTCCATGTCACCTTTGACTTTTTTGACCTCTGAGCGCTCTTGCAGAGCAATATCGTCTGGACTAAGTGCGGGGTTATCATAACCTTTCTGATTTTCTACAGACTTCGAATCTTGTGGAATAGCTTTTTGGAATCTCGTCCAAAATGTAGTACGATGGATCTGAAACAAGAATTATATTCAATATGTTTTAATGATATCTTGTGGTGCATATTCCATCATTCCAAGAAGTAAAAGCGATCAATTGAAAGAAGTGGAAAAGACCTCCCGTGAGAGGCTGCATGATGTATGAGGGTTGAACATAAGGTCCCAACCCTGGCATCTCTCTAATTTTAACTTCAATGTTTGATTTCAAACAATTACCGTTAAAATTCCTTATCCTACTTACATATTTGGGGTTTGGTTTCCCAGTGGCGAGACTGATTCCGATAGCCAGAACAGCCGTCATGACAGTAATGAACAGAGAAAAATACATGTAATGGAAGTTCTTGATGATATCGGGCCGAGGATCAGGTCGTAAACAGTCCCCACTGTCATAGTAAACAAACACCAACACCATCCGGGTCACTCCAGCAATCAAGGCGATCATTAGAGACCAGAACGCCCCCTGTAGGTAGAAAATAAGTTGATATTGAATTTAAGTCATGGCAGAATCGAATGTAAATGTAGGTGAAAATACATGCAGTCTGATTTTTTTAAATCAAATTCAAACAGTTTTCAACTATGCAGAACATGCATCCTAGAAATTGGTTTTGTAACATTATCAAAATTGACATTCACATAATCACAGTTCAGTAAAACATATTGATAAAAGCTTAAAGAACAAAGTACATAAAACTGTAGTATTTCAAATGCAGACCTAATTCATGTTTGTAAAAAAGGTTATTGCCGCGTAATCAAACAACATGTTTTAAACAAAATCGGCATCGTCTGAATATGAATATTTACAAAACAAATCAACAAGTTTTAACATGTTACCTTCTCGTTCACCCGTGGAACTAATATAGCCAGAAGGAAGACTGCGGCGAAGGGAGGGGCTAAATAGTTAGTGATTTCCTGTATGTAGATAAACACCTGTCCTCCCTGTGTCTCCTTAAGGATGGGTACCCACGCAATACTCACTCCAATCATGACGAGGATAAACACTCTGAAAGACGTACAAATATATCAGTTACGTCATTATCCCCTGTGCACAGGTACCAGTTATGTTATAATTTTTGGGTATACACTTATAAGTGACATGATACGTAGATTGTGTTAAGTTAATAGATACAATTATATGAAATACATTAACATCCGTATAGAAGTAATAATATTATGAAGGTAAGTAATGATAAATGCAAATGCTAATTTCGCAATGTACATGTCATCAAATAGATACAGCATGAATATTACTTTGATTTTCGAGGTTTTTGAAAGCTATCAAAATATAAACTTCAATGACTAAACGGTGTTTTTCGATCATATTTTTTGTATATAAAAGATATGGATCAGCCATCCAAAAGTCAAGATCGAAATAGAATGCATCAGAAGATAGCAGCAGTTTCTCAGAACTTATAATAATGGACTATTTTGCTGATTGCTTTTTCCAACATTAACTTTTCTTAATAACACGCGCAATTTCGTTAAGGTAGACAAAAGTGCACTGACAAATAGACCAATTAACATAGAACTGACAAATAGACCAATTAACATAGAAGTGGAAGATAAATCCAGTAGTAGGCCAATAAACTCTTTAACCAATTATTATTGAAGAAGACATCTTGACTATGCCGTCGTGATAACAGCAGTACGAACCTGCCGACGATGAGCTGCTCCTTGACAGAAGCGTTTTTACGGATCCTCTTGTAAATGTCGATTGTGAAGAGCGTGCTGGCACTGTTAAATATAGAATCAAGGTCACTCATTAGAGCTGCTATCATCACCGCCATCATCAATCCCCGCAGACCTGCAAAATCATCATCGTCATCATTATCATCATCATCATCATTATCATCATCATCATAAACATCATCATCATTATCAAACCCCTCAGACCTACAAAATCATCATCATCAATCATCATCATCATCGCTACCGTCACCATTATCATCATCACCATCATCATCATCACTAAATATCATCATCATTATCATAAACATCATCACCATCATCAACATCATCATCATTATCTTCATCAGAAACAAAAAAAAAACTCCTCCTTCTCCTCCTCAATACTTTTATCACCACTTCAAACATCATCAAACCATTTAGGCCTGTAGGATTATCACTATACATATATATTTTTCTGAATGCGCCGAAAAGTGAAAAACATAAGCATTATCATCAGAGGGCTCTAGTTTACCTTCTGGCATGATGCCTAGTACGAGTCTTGGGTAGGCAATGTTTGTACAGCCGGCATAGCTCTGACACACAGTATAACAAATGTCCTTGTCCACACATGCTACTTCGTCTGTGGTAATGATAAAAAACAATCCCCATCCAAACTATTACACTTTGAAAATATTACAAACGTGCAGCTTTTAATAGCTAAAAATGGAAGCACAAAGAAAACGTTTATTTAAAACAATGAATATATTTAAATAGTACCAACTACCAGAATGCTACTTTTAAAGTAAAGTAAAAAGGCATACAGCGTTTTCCAACAATTCACCGACAATTTTTTATTGGAAGAATATGTGCAAATATCTGTATTTCTTGTTTTACAATTATTGATATGCGACATTCCACCAAGTAACGATGTTTTCATTTCCCATTGACGTATTTGAGATTCACATATCTCCTCATCAATTACCGGACATCTTTCGCCAGAGCGACTCCTACATGTGTAGACTCCTATATATGAAGAATAAAGAAAAGCCTGAAAGTTACGCCATTTATTTTAAAGGAATATACCTGATATATCCTCTTGTGATTTTGTAATTATATTCGTACCTGCAAATAGAATACGACTTATCATTCCTGGCATAACCATCATAAAGAGCGGAAGGATTTTGATGAAGCCGGCCATCAAGGTCGCGCCTTTTGCATGGGAGACACTCTTTGCGGCTAGCAACCTCTGGACGATTACCTGACAACAAATGTAGAGGTGGTAAGACACATCTTGCTGTTTTGCAGGACTGACGGTCATTTTAAACGGTCTAGTCCAGTAGAATGACTGTACTTTTCCTATTATGTGAAACTCAAAGGAAAACACATGAAGGACTACTAGAGTAAAAAACAATAAACCAGATAATCAACCATCATGAAAATTTTGATTTATCTTATTGTTTGTCCTATAAACATCGAATGTTATTTAAAGACGGACGTGCTCAGTTTAAAAAATGAAGGAAATTCGGATTTCGCGGAGAAAAAAACACCGATGAAAGGTCAGTACCTGGCAACTGCCATACTTAGGTCTCTGGATTGCATTCAAAATGTGGACCGTGCAATGTTAAATGGACCATGTTTAGATAACGCTTTAGATATTTTTCTCTTTGGCTCAAATTGCATGATTATATCAGCATACTTAATTTTTCAGGCATTTTATGACTTTTGATATTCTCAGCGTAGTCTTCCGTAATGTAGAAGTTGACTAGTTGTAAAAGAAGATACCACACAAAGATACGTTAATTTCTATAAGTACAATACAAACATACTTTTTCAGTATTGTCATTACATGATCCTCTTACCTGTTTATGCAATGATTAAAAATAAAAAAAGTAAAGAGATAAACAGTTTCCTGTACCTGATCAGCACACCAATACCAGATAGAACCCGGAGTCTGACCTAGAAGAAAACCAGGCCACGGCATATAATCATCGTCAGCCTCACGCAACATTCGGAAGGCATTTGGATCTGGCTCATGGCATGTAGCATTAGGAATTCGGAACGTCTCGTTTGTCATTGATGTTTTGTATCCGCGAACCATACCATCGTATCCTCCGACTTTGGTGAACGCTGAAGCAACGATACAAAAAAATTAAATACTGTAAATAAAAACACTCTAACAAAGTATTTCAATGTTTAAAACGTCATCAGTGATTCAAACACATATCAACATATACCAATATTATTGAAATCTTGCTAAAAATTGTTTTGATCCTGATTCGTGCCACTTTGTATAAAAGTTATCTATAATTACTGTTTACAGCGCCACCTACCTATACCCATAAGTGTGAGACCCCCTCCCACCATCAGGAGGGCCTGTAGAGTGTCCGTATAGATCACAGCTGTCAGCCCACCTGTTCAAGAGAAAGCAACGATAAGATAATGCAAAAAATAAGATAAAGTAACAAAATAAGATAAAGCAACAAAATAAGATAAACAACAAAATAAGATAAACAACAAAATAAAATAAAGCAACAAAATAAAATAAAGCAACAAAATATTATAAGGCAAAACATAAGATAAAGCAACCATAAGATAAAGCAACAAAATAAGATAAACAACAAAATAAGATAAACAACAAAATAAAATAAAGCAACAAAATAAAATAAAGCAACAAAATATTATAAGGCAAAACATAAGATAAAGCAACAAAATAAGATGCAACAAAATAAGATAAAGCAACAAAATAAGATAAAGCAACAAAATAAGATAAACAACAAACTGGAGGGGAATTTTTTTCTATCTAATTAAAATTGCATTTCCAGTTCAATACATATATGTAACAAGCACTGATATATGTTTAATACAAATTACGGATCATTATTTTACAATATTCTGCAGACACAAAAAAGAATTTCCAGTTAAGTTTTAAACTTGTTGATTGACAATGTATGGAATTTTCAAGATGGCGTAATTTAGTTTTAAAGAGTATCATGTGACCCTCGGACAGAATATAACTTTACTTTACTACAGTGCTAAGTCAGATCTAACCGGTATATAAAATTTGGACCTTCAAGTCCTTACCTGTCATAGTAAGAATACCGGTGATGAGGACGAGAACAAATATACTCAGGTACAAGTCCCATCTCAACGACTGCTGGATAAACAGGGCCCCAGTAAACAAGTCTCCCTGTAAAAGTGGAAAAGGATATTTGAAACGAAACTAATGCAACATCGGTATATCATAAAGAGTTGTCGGGTTTTTTTCAATCACCTAAACCAATGAGTAACATTTATAAAACATTATATATGGCAGATAGAAAATACAGTAAAAATGTAGCTTCACCATTTGGTATACAGGCATGAATGATTTTAGTGACATAATATTTACAAATATTAAATATAATCAGAATTATGCCATTCATTTGCATCAATATTATGAATAAGATCATGGATGAGATCTTTAATAAGAAAGATAAGATCGAGCGGTGTGTTAACAGTTTCCATAGGAATTTAAATAGGCTTTAGCAACAACAACAGAAAATGTCTCTTTAGCAACAATAATGAACACTGTTCCCATCGCAATAAAAAAAAGAATTGTTTTCTAGCAACAACGATAAACACAGTCTTCATAGGAACAACACTATTCCTTGTCTACCTAGCAACAATTATCAACACATTCACCATGACAACATCAATATTCCTTGTCTACCTAGCAACAATGATAAACACATTCACCATGACAACATCAATATTCCTTGTCTACCTAGCAACAATGATAAACACATTCACCATGACAACAACAATATACCTTGTCTACCTAGCAACAATGATAAACACATTCACCATGACAACATCAATATTCCTTGTCTACCTAGCAACAATGATAAACACATTCACCATGACAACAACAATATTCCTTGTCTACCTAGCAACAATGATAAATACATTCTCCATGGCAACAACAATATTCCTTGTCTACCTAGCAACAATGATAAACACATTCTCCATGGCAACAACAATATTCCTTGTCTACCTAGCAACAATGATAAATACATTCTCCGTGGCAATTACAATAGAGTATGTTTTTCTACAACGACAAACGTTCTCCATGACAACAAAACAGAACGTTTCTCTTACAACGACGATAACCACAGTCTTCATAGCAACAACAATATAATATGTATTTCTAGCAATGATTATAAACAGTTTCCATGGCAACAAAGAATCGTCTCACTTGTATTCAAATAATAGACAAGCCTATTGAGCAACATATTTAAATATACACTAAAATTTATCAATATCGTTTATTATTGTGACTTAAACACGAGGTTTATGGAAGTTACCTGAATATACTTACAGAACACTTGGTGAAGATATAGAGGATGAGAGACAGAACGGCGAAGTACACTCTGAGTCTTGTCCCTCCGAACCTCTTATTGAGGTACTCGGGCATAGTGTAGGTCTATCGAAACAATATACGTAGTGCTTGTGTTGGTCGAGCAAAATATATCTTTATTCAAAGTCGCATTAACGTGTGGAAAAAAAGTTGTCCTTAATCGCTTTACAATATTCATGATAGCAAAAAAAGAGATTCATGATAGCAAAAAAAGAGAGAGAGATTTTTTTCAGTTTTATAAAATATACATCTCGTTATAAGCATGGTGTATCTACGAATTTAAGAAATTCATTAATGTGATAATATGAAATATTGGAATGAATGTTATTATAATTTGTTGATATTTGATATGAAATATGTTTTTGAAACGATTGCTCTCGGACTTTTAAACATTAGACGTTGTGTAACTTACACCACATGCGATGTACACAGGGATAAATATCCAGCCTAGCAGCTGTAGCAGCAGAATGGCCTACAAATAAACCAAAAATAAGCGTTTTGATTGCTAGGATTTCTTACATATGCCATTTAGTAGATTGTGATGTCATAGGCTTTCGAGCGAAAAGAAATGCTGTTATTCTCTGAAAAATAGACGTCGCGCTCACAAATACCTGTTGGCTTTGCATAAGAAAAAATCTATAAGGGTTACCGACGGAGTAAAACAAAGGGAGATTACTCTGATAGCCAAGAATGAATATGTGCTGTAGCTACGTACAATGAACTTCCGCTAAATAGATAGCTCTGCACAATGTTATATGCTAATAATTCAATCTTGATAGTAACAAGGATTTTCATTGGCTTAAAAAGTAATGCACAATGAATTCATATGTAAAAGGAGTCCATCAAGGAGTTTTGTCTTTAAATCGACCGAACCAGAATGTAAAATCTAAATTCGCGCATTCTGCTCAAGGCAATTAGATAAAGACTTAAAAAACGTAACTGTGAAATCTTGATTATTCTCTCTGCTAGGCTGCTTTTTTCTTTTCAGAGCGAAGCCTAGCGGAGAGTATAAACACTACGGCAGGCAATCTAGCTAAATTTTGATCATCAAAACTTTTTGCGTTGCTTTGTTCCACTTACATTGAATTCCCAGGCCCCGACACTGATTCCGTTTGCGGCCCCAGATCCTGCCAGACCGATGAAATGTTCTGTGCCAATATTACTGACAAACAATGATGCTCCTAGCTACAAAACATATATTTCATTCAATATTTAAACAAATGATGAAGCAATTTAAATCAAACTGTAAGATTAATGTCTTTATTTTAAAAAATGTTATTGTTTTCTTTTGGTACAACACAAGCTTGAGGCGATCAACCTCATTCTGACTCATTCACTTCAAATAATGAACTTAAAAGTGTTTGTAGTCGTGATAGCTAGTAGCAAGAATTATCAAAACAATATCAGAAAAACATAAATGTCTGAAATTTTCCGGTACTTACCGGAATAAAGGTCATCGATCTTCCCGCCAAAAAATAACCGCTGACAGTCCCTCTATTGGCACGCCACATCGACTTCAAATAAAAACAAGATTCTTTGCTTCATTTCTTTTTAAAGGATCGTGATAAAAGCACTCAAGTTGCTCAAATTTAGTGCTTATGACGATAACAGGAAAATGTTACATCATAAAAACGATATTTGGCCTGCGAAATGCATTTAAAAGTGTTTTTGCTCCTCATTGTTTTTGTGGGTTTGTTATTATTGTTACATTTGTATTTTCTGAGGAAGGCAACTTAGGAGGGAGTAATCATAAGACAATTTTGTTATATCACATTGTACACTACTTCCATGCATCTTTCTTTATCTCGTAGAAGATCGTATGGAAAGAAGCATCATTACTTACAAAAGCCCCCACAGCCAAGATGGCGACAAAATATGCCACCACCACTCCAACATCTGGTCCGCTCAGTCTCACAGTTTCCGGATTGTAAGTACGGCGGAACGCTTCCGCTGCAGCGCTCACCATTTTTGGAAAAGACGGACGTCAAAATCTGTAAAAAAATAAAACAAAATAAAATTGTATTACATCTATTACATTTTAGTACAAACGAACATGTTTTGTAAGTCATGAAATATGTTACCTGTAAACAAATGAGGTATTATAGAAAAGGGCTGCGCTGCTGGTACAAAAAATGTACCCCCTTTCGTCCTCCTTTGAATATCTAAAACAACCCCGCATTGTTGGTCTCTAAGGCTATCAATTATTGACAAAAGTTGTATAATGATTTAAGCCTTTTTGAAATTGATGACCTTGAGTAAAGGTCAAGGTCAGCTATTTGAACACACTTAGCAGCTATTGTCCTTTACCATACAAATATCAGAACTCTAGGCCTCTTAGTTATTGAAAATGACAAAAATCCTTCTTAGACTTCAGCCTATTTGACCTTCTGACATTGAATAAAACAGGGTTCATTGGAACCCACTTGTTAGTCCTTCATCCCAGTATGCTAAAGGCCAAATATCAGGTCTTTATGGGTCTTAGTTATTGACAAGAAGCTGTTTAAAGATCTTAGCCTATTTGAGGGTGAGTGTGATATCAAACATATTACATAACTTGAACTATGTCATTTCTAAGGAAACTTAGATATAATCTTTATGTCACATGATAAACTAGTACGTGGATGAGCAAACTCATCTGACAACTGGTGTAAACACAAGAAAAACATAACACCCATCCACGATGTTTGACTTTGATTTACATATTCAATATATGTGTGTGCTATAACTCGGTTTTATGTGTCAGAGTCTCTGTCAACAAGATTTTATTTTTAGCTTAATAGACTTTTTCGTACAACTGGTACTCAGTCTGCGTTATTGACACACGTGCATGTTTGACCTTTTCTAGTTGTAGATTTGGATAGTCCCAGTTAAAATTAAGACATAAACACGTACATGTATCAGAGAGATTGCTTCCTGAACTCATCGGATATTATCGCGAAAATAATTTATTCCGTATGAGAGAGATTTGCAACTTTCCCATTTTTACAATCGGCAGAAGGATAGGGGGAGCTAATGTTGTCACCCCCCGGCGTCGGCGTCGGCGTCAGCGTTGGCGTCCCATTTCACGTTAAAGTTTTTGAGCAAGTTTCTGTTTCGTCAATTGTTTAAGCTTAAGTCATCATAAATGTTTATGATTTTATTTTCCTAATGTGTATGGATGCTGAACGTGATAATACAACCAATTTGGGGCTCTTTAGGGTTTTTTTGAGTCTGTTAATTTGTCATATGTCCATGTTAAAGTTTTTGAGCAAGTTTCTATTTTGTCTATTGTTTAAGCTTAAGTCATCATAAATGTTTATGATTTTATTTTCCTAATGTGTATGGATGCTGAAGGTGATAATACAACCAATTTGGGGCCCTTTAGGGGTTTTTGAGTCTGTTAATTTGTCCTATGAACATCAACTTCTTCTGAATAGGCGAGCTTTGCTTTTTTTTCTTTCTTTCTTCTTCTAAACAGTGAAATATAGGAGGATAACTTTTATGGGTAGTAATAAGTAAAGACATTTTCAGATAGTGAAAGCAACAACGTCTGAATAAAAGAAAATGCCCTTCCGGTTTTACGGTTTTCGAAAATGCGCTTGCAAAACCCCACAAAACTAGTTACATCATATAAAAACATAAAACATTGTTTAACCTTTATGCAAAATCAATGTATTTATACTGATATATACTTATATGTAGTAAGCCAGAACAACACCTTAAAAACCGGAGGTCCCTCAGACATCAAGAATGTAGAATCATACAGGTGTACATGTAGTTTTATGCAATATTTTACTATTTGGGTATGTGTGAAAACTAGCTTCACTAAATTTACAAAATAAAAATTATTGTAAATTAAAATCTTTAATATTGCAGAATGACACACTCAATGGCAGATATCTCAATTATCTACCCGGGCTGAACGTATGAATATATCTTCTTATCAAGATAGATGCTTTCTCACGAAACTTATTAGCATTTATTTACATCTGAATGTTTATAATTCTGTGTGTGTACCACTTTGCGATATCTTGTGTTATTCAAACTCCATTTTGATAGTAACCGATCGTCACATGGTATGTAACGCCACGCCTCGTGCTCGTACACACACGTGCACCTGTTTAGTGTCAGAACAATGCAAAGACTGACAGAATATCTTTTCTGGACCTCTTTGTCAAAGAATGTGGTCTCGGTGTGTGAGAACCGAATTTAAGCTGACATGCTTCCATCAAACCTATATTTATCCCTATATGCCAATGTTGGCGTAGTGGTGTTCTACTAATTGTCTTGTTACCAATATACTTGTGTGGACAGCAGTAGTGAGATGCTTTAACTCCTCGGGATCTGAGAATTAGTTACAGTTTGTATAACTATGGACCCACTAGAGTGCCCACATACCATTTGTTGAAACATCTAAAAATGGTATGTAGATTTTAATGTTTATTGATTTTTTCTAGACCCCAAAAAAATCTAAAAATGGTATGTGGGCACTCTGGTTGGTCTATAATTATATAAACTGCAAATAATTATCAGATATCTGTGGTCCCAGTGTCCTTTGTATTTCAGCAACCATTACATTGAAGTCTTTTATTTTAAATATTTAAATATTACCCTCGATTTCCAGGGGTTACGATCTCTACACAGATCGTGAGTTATCCTGACGCACTGAAATCGAGGATGTGTAAATGTGTGCTAAGTGATCCATTGGTTATGAAATTGACATCATCATAAATCATTCTTCATCACTTTGGTCCATTTCGTTATGGCAAGACTACCGAAGGAACCCAATACTATGAGATGTATTACATTGAGACACGTCTGACACAACGTAATGTTTCAAAAGTGTCTTGTACGTGCTATATCTCCAATATTGTTGGAATAGGGAAAGAATGCATGAATATCACAGCTTAAACTTGTTGCCGCATTTAGTGCATACATAATGTACAAACTATATTCCAGTCTACTGTATGTAGATCTTTGTGCATTCTCTTGATAATTACAATATGAACCACGTTAAAGCTACCGTGTGAAGTTCCCATACATACCTGTATACTAAATAAGTTACTTACCTGTAGCAGTTCGTGTTGTTATTCTTCCGTATAAATGAACACGAGGAACTACTCCCGTTTTTATTTATTGTTGTCTGTATGTACCTGTACGTTTGTAGCAAACCTTGTCGACCTTTGTAAGTGGAAATGAACCGTGTACTGTATATATTTATACAACATGTCTTTATTACAAACATGGAGAAGAAGAGCCTTCAGACAGGTAAAGCGAGTTTAAAGTATCTTTACTCTTACCTGTTCAATGTTTACCTGGAGAGATCTAGAGGTGCTAAAATAGGATCACGTCAAACGACTCCAATAACGGGCCACGAGGGTTTCTGGGTCAAGGCAGCTAATCCTTTGAATGAGAAAATTTATTTCGGAAAAAGATGTTTAATTACATGCAAACTCTTCCCAAAAATAAATGGAGATACATGTACACTTACCTTTATAACCGGAGAGAAAAAAGCCATTATAGACCTTTGCTGAGGTCCATAAGATGTTATACCACCCCGGTAGAATTAAATATTAAACGAGGGGGTAACCCAGGGTCATTATTTGATAATCTACTATGACGATATAACGCCATTTGAACTGAATCAAAGGTCCTTTATTTTTATATAAGATAATTATCTTAAAATGTTTCTTTCATGCTAAATAATATAGAAATGTGCGAAGAATATTCCGTTAAGTCTAAATAACACAACACAGAATTATTTTATTAGGTATCTTAACAATTCAGCAGATTCTTTTGATTTTAGAGTGATAAAGCATATCAACTCGATGTTTCTATTTTTAGAAACTCCTTTGTGAAAATTATTTCCCAACGTTGAGTTCTTCAAGATGGCGTGCTATGGTTATCACTTTTCTTGCAATTTACAAATACACCAGGTAATCTTTTAGACATATCTGTCAACCTACATATCTTATATGAAATTAAGGAGATTTGATTCTGTTCACGTGATGTCATGTTATCCTGGTACAATGTAGGATATAAAATAATAACCGAGGGTGTAGTCTACCAGGGTGATATAACACCATGTGAACCTCACCAAAGGTCCATAAATGTAATTGATAAGTATCAGCATCTTTTGAATGTATACAATATGTTTACAGTGACCGACTCCCATTTTTTATGGGTTGCTACACAATGGCGTAGGAAGATGAAACGTAATGGGGGGGGGGGGGGGGGCAAAGTTCCTAAATACTTTGTAACTCCCTCTCCCCCCCCCACGCCGCCGCACGTACAGGAGGCGATTAATTCAACTCCCAACCATATATGCTTCATGTACATTTTCATATATCATTAAATTTAATCCTTGTACACAATGATAGACAGTGGGGTTGCTAAAAGGAAATTAACGAATACGCAAATTGGACAAATTAGCGTGTGAGCGCCGAAGGCGCGAGATTTTGGTTTTTTTAAGGGTCTGAAGGTGACCCCCGGGAAAAAAATATTGTAATTTAGAATGGCTGAGATGAGTTTTAAAATGCATTATGATGAATTTTGTGAGCACCCGTTTTGGGGGTCTGGGGCCTCCCCCGGGAAAAAAATTACGATTTAGAATAGCTTAGATGAGTTTTACGATGCATTTTGATGAATTTGCGAGCGCCCAAAGGCGCTAGGGGGTCCGGGGGTCTCCCCCGGGGAAAAAAATTACGATTTAGAATGGCTGAGATGAGTTTCACGATGTATTTTAATGATTATAAAGCGTTCTTAAAATGATGAATAATGTAACCGATAAATCCCTTGATGGACATTTTTAGTTGTTCGTTGGTAATGATTTTTCCCCTTGAACCCCGCTTCCTAGGCCCTTTCTGCATTTTTACAATTGATTCCAGGGGGCATTGATCGACGCCCCTTGAATAACCAATATCAAGCACTCTTTCCGACCGATGCAACGAAAGAAAGCTTTATGTAGGAGGAAAACCGGAGCTTCAGGGGAAAAACCTCGTACTAACGCATAGTAAACGTCAATGATAGAAAGTTAACAAAGTAGATGTAAAGTAACACGACAAAGTGGGTGCAGTATTCAGTAAACGAATCGCGTTTGTGAATTAAAATACATATTGGTTTACTGAAAGAAGTATTCAAATAAAAAGATATATAAAAGTAAACAGATTTCAAGATGTTTCATTAAGTAGGGATTGATAGAATGAAGAGGTAGGAAATCTGGACTTACCTCATCAACAGTTAGATAAATACAAATGTATAATTGAAATTTCTGACATTATTTCATTAAGCATTAAAAAAAAAACAGAAAAAAGGGAGATAACTCGTACAGCCCTATGAAAAATAAAACACTATTAAAAAGAGATGAACGAATAATAAGTAAGATATAATTCTAAAATTCGCATAACCTTTTAATGCAGTTTCAACACAGTCTTTTGTACAATAGTGACATTTAATGATAATTTCCGATTAACAGCCCTGGTCATTTAGGGCCAAACTTTTACGATCAAAAGACAATAGTTCAGGTAGAAATTTTAAAACATAGTAACAAAAAAAAGGAAAAAAAAACGTAGGCAACTGCAATTTAACACATCTACGATACTTTGGACAATTAAAAGGCTGTGAATGATACAAATAGTTTTTTTTCAGTTTAAATAAAGAACAATATTATAAATAAATATATATGAAGTAATTTAATGAACACATCTAGATATTTCCAAACTATGACAAGTTTCGATCTTAGGGCTATCTGTATCATGTATTCACTTGTCTAATGCCACAACCTACATGTACAGCCATGTATAGGTAAGAAAACCTGGATGGATATTTCATTTCAATTAAATGAAATAAATTAATTGAAAGAATGGTCATAATATGATATTATCCGACATTCATAATAAGTATGACATAAACCGACATATTTACCACTTGAGTCGCGAGTTTGAATTCCACATGGGTCAGTTACCTGTTGGTATGTGTTTTTTCTCCTTGACCATGGCTGTTAATAATCAAACTAAACAATCCAAACAAGCAGTTTTTGTGAAGATAAAATATGATTGTTTACCGCTTAAAGCTAGATGGGTATATTTTTGTCTCGAGGAGCTCTCCACCCTTCTCCTATTACACATATATATTTCCATTCTACTTTCAGTTTCCCGTTTAATCTATGTTAAACCAGATGGGAAATATCAGGCTATGAGTCTCATCGTCACTCTCATCTGGTCAAGCGTATATACGATGTATACAAAAAGTTGTCAAATTTTAAAGTTGAGCGTTCTTTAACTCCAATAGTATTATACATGTTGACAAAAGAACATGTCTTGAAACATATCATCGCATAGTTTACATTTGTTGTTTTAAACTGTTTTTAGTGGAACTATATTCAGAAGCTGATGCTATGGCCGTTCCGTTTCTTGAACTTTTTGACGTCAACACATAGCACAAGCAGAAAGTTAAAAAAATATCCACCTATTGTTTTGAAATTTAAAGATCTTAATTGAAATGTAAGTAATAATATGTTTTATGGAACTCGCCTCGAAGTTTTCATTTTTGCTCGCCGAGGCTTGCAAAAAAAAACACCTTCTTGGTCTCGTTTCATAAAATCTCATATGAAATGAACACTCATATGTGGACACTCCGGTGGGTTCATGCTGGAACTACATGTAATTATCAGATCACATTTGGTCGTATCATATCACGATGATATCGTATCATATAGTAACGATTATTATTTATTTATTAGCTTCCAAATTAAACATAACATAATGATAATAATAAAACATAAATTAATAGTAAAATACAAGTACAAATTACATAACATTACCTGAGGATAAAGTGTTTCAAATAATAAATAAATCAAGAAAAAAAACACGTTTGTTGATAGTGATATAAAATTATACAAATAATAGAAAAGAATACGTTCATCAGATGCATGAGAGCATATGCATGAACTAATACCAATATACAAAAATGTTTCTTTACAAGTGTCAACGCAAACACAAAATCAAAGAAATGTAATACATCTGATATAATAATCTGAAAGATCAGTTACATATATAACTAGCCTATTGAATATGATTATATTACATTTTACTAAAAATCTGTTATCGTTTGTAATATAGTGACATCTCTTTATCCTCGATACTCGAGGAGTTACTATCACTGTCATTATATCACTGAAGGCTGTTCAGTAGAAAAAATCTGATCAATCACATGTAAATCAAAGTACTGAAAGTACTGCTGCGGTAAAACTTCTGGATGATAGGAGTTGATTCGAGTGTTAAAGATTGATAAGTCAATGGTTATATTATCAGTATAACTGCAAATTGGAAAACGATCCAAAGAAAACAGGACTTAAACTAAGGCTGAAAAACTAATACAAATAATTGTTTTTTATTTGGTACGTAATAATTTATCACATTGATTTATTTTCTCACATTTTGTACAGGTCCAGTTATTCTAAATACACATAATGCATTTCAGTGCAGAACCTTCAATCAAAGAGGAAGTATTTATGTTGTCAAGTTTATATAAAGAAAAGTTTCAGCATTATGGTGACTTGTAATGTCAAATTAAATTGATTTTTTTTTTTTTGTTAAAAACTAAACAGGCATTCTTCAGATATCAAGAAAAAACTTACTGGTTATATTATATAAAATCTCATATAATGTTTAAGCGATACCGTACACGTATTTGACCTTTAATGACTAATATGAATGACATCAAGGATTTCCTTTTTAACAAAAATGTATCTAGCAAGTTTAAGAACACCATACTATCTATAAGTACAAAATTTAATGGTTGTCAGACCGTGTAACATATATAACTAAACGTATATTGTCATAAAGGATGACTTTCATGCTTCATAACTTCACGAATACTACTTTGGCAACATATCAGGGAGAAAGAGGGGAAAGAGAGGGAAAGAGAGAAAAAAAAATCTCTGTCAGCTATCAGCTGTTTACCGGTATATGCTTTATCAAGTTTCAAGTACATGAATGTATATATATTAACTAAAGAACTAAATAACCTGAGTTAATTAACTAAACGACATGTAAATGGCACGAAGGATGTTTTTTGTCAAAACATGTTAATATTTTTTCTCTATGTCTATCCAAGTTTGTAGTACATTACAACATATATTCTAACAAACGGTAACGGCACGAGTTACCTAAATGACAGATATTGTCATCAGTGTCCTTTTCTAACTACAATTTGTAAATATCTTCTTATTAAACATTATGGAAAGTTGTTCAGCAAAATTTGGAGCAAGGATAGGTCCAAAATTCGGATCGCAAATTCACTCAGAAATTTTACTTTGACATGATAATTTACTTTGAAATTTGACTATTGGTTCCAAAACTGTTTTCATAAGGCTTGAACATGATAATTTACTTTGAAATATGAATATTGGTAGAAAAACTGTTCTTATAAGGCTTGGTTCAAGAAAAACATAATTGTAGTATATGAATTAATGAAGGATAGTGACACGCTTACTTTTTACTGTTTTGATGAATTGATACAAATCTATCAGATTAGTACTAATTTTGTGGAATATCACGGTTTTAGTATCTGCTATCAGAGAATACCTGAATTAGGCTGACTCTGAAATATGTCAAATTTGTTTCCTACTTACATTAAATATTTCATATTGATCTGTACAATGTAATGAAAAAATAACATACTCCTACCGGGAGGAGAAGATGGGAAGACTTAATTAGTTCAGTCGAATCATTTGAAATGGGTTGATATTTCTAAAATTTCCTTTACAGTAACGAAAATTATAAGCTTCAGTGGTTTCAATATATATTATAGCAGATTCACTCAGCAATTTTACTTTGACATGATAATCTACTCTGAAAAAACATTGTGTTACAAATTATATAAGTACATTTGCCTAGTACAGAATAGTACGTACATGTATTACAATTTCATTTATTTATATTTTAAACACCTCCGAATTTTTTCATTTCATTTGCATAAACAACCAAACGATAAGATTTCGTTATAAAATGACACTTAATCCTCTAAACAATAGAACAGCCAACTCTAGATCACTGCTTATTGTTTTGATATTTTCCAAAAGAATTTATGATTTGTCCTTCCTTATATGTACATATTTTCTACTTGTCAAATTTTTGAAATTGATATTTATATATTATGTTTCTCTATACAATGTATTTGTCAAAGAGAACTAATAAAGAAACTTGATGTGGTCATGATCAATGTATCACACCTTCACGCTTGGCTGCACACTGCTACAGATACGAAGAGATGTATATATGGGGTGGTTATCTATCCTTTAATCTTTGAAATATTTTTCTCGAAAACCCAGCTCCCTACCGCTCCGAACCGCTGTAAATGAAAATGTGTATGAGCAAGGGACGTCAGAAACATTATATAACATGTGTTGAGAATATGTATAACAGTATTTACATTAAAACCTATCTATTAAAACCACCCAGTGGTCCGAGTAAAAGTGGTCTTAATAGCGAGGTGGTCTTAATTCTGAGGTGGACCAGGTTTCTTCTATGATCATGACGATCAAGAACAGAAACTCTGTATCCTAGCTGACCGGTACATAATATATGTACTGTATTTTTGTTTCAAAATTGAAATTTTATGAAAAATGCAATATACATGTATATATATAAATGTATATTATATATATATATTTTTTTTTTTTTTTTGTTTCAATTTTTTGCATTTAACACATTTACAAATACATGGGACATCAACATAAACTTGACATGACATATACATTACATTTATATAAAAAAAACATAAGAAACATAACATAGCATGCTGAGTATGTACATGTACGTGTGGGGAAAAAACCAGTTTGATATATTTTGGTTAAGATAAATTTGCAAATTACTATATTTGATCAATTAGTTTTGTCGGCCATTAGAATCTTAATCATATCATATTTTAATGCATGCGTATCTAATCAAAACCAATAATTTACAAATATTTTTTAAAGTTTGATAAATTAGGGACATATAATGACTATACCATTTATTTCTAGAGCATAGACATATTTTTTTCATTAAATAAAGTTAATGGTGTGTGCTTATTTAAATCTTAAACTGAATTTCACTGAAGTGATTGTTGACAATCTAAATGAAAAATACTTTTTCTAGACATTACTTTCTATTATGTTTTAATTATAATTCAAATACATATCGTTAGTTTAATCAGAGATTTAGATAGTTATTAAATTATCTATGTCTCTGGTTTAATTATCACATAGTATCACCTGAGGTAAATGAGAATCTATGTGTTTTAAAATTGGTATTGATCTGTGTAAATTATTATTAATATTTACGTAAATCGATTTTAATTACCCCGCCATGTGCAATGATTGGTCAAATAATAACTTACGATCACAATCGGTAAAGTGTTTGAAAGACTACTGTGCAATAGTCAAGCGTACTTTTAACTAATGCAAAACACCGATTGTTTACCGCAACAAAATAGATGACACATCTATTGAAATGAGATGATTGACGTACGGTACTTCATAAATATCTGAAATAAGATCAATATATCTCATACATTAAAGAATTTTAATTCCATTGGCGTTACACGTATGAGAAAGAACTGCCTAAATCGTTCGATCTCGCCACCAGAGCTATCGAAAGAACGTTGCATTACTTGTGGTTTCGATCACGTCAACTGCCAGTCACAAGTATGCAAATGATGGCGATTAACACTCTCCTAGTACAGGTAGATAATCTGATAATTAGGTCGACGGAAACAAAAGACTGACTGATGTACCTGCGGGTAGTTGTTCACGGGTTGCTGCGTGCGGGAAGGTGAGGCACAGCGAGGTGTGAAGTCACATGTGCCTGTGGTCATAATCAAATGGTCAATTAGTGTTAATTTAGTGGTCGTTGGGACTATTAAAATTGGTCGTAAAACGGAATAGCGGTGTGATTGTATTTCTGAAGAGAAAAAAAAAATCGGAACTGAAAATAAGTGGCCGTAATAGTGGGATGTTCGTAATTTAGTGTATATGCTATACAGTACATGTCTATGTTTGGAATAAACTTTTGGAAAATAAAAATAAAATAAAACAAAAATAAATATAAAGACAAAATAAAAGAATATTTTCAAGCATGGTGAATTAACAACAAATAAAAATATGAAATAAAAAAAAAATAAAATTAACCTGCCGATGATAAGGGTTGAACCCGGGCCGTCAGCATAGAAAGCTCAGGACTTACCACGACACCACTTGTACCTGTTGATTGCCTCGGGAATATTATTAAGTTACTAATGAAATGCAGTTCACTATATTTTCTTATTTTCTTCGCAATCCACTTAAAATGATATTGATGCTGCTGAATAAGTTTACAGAATGATTCTAAACTAGTTTATATTGTATCTGGGTGCAAATTACAACTACATATACCACAAATGTGTGGTTATTCAGTTTATTCTTCACGACACCAGCCGGGGGGGTAAAAAGCTAGTTCCGGAATTGCGATCCCAATACTGGTAAAACCAAGTTTTACCGTAATTACAATTTCTTTACTTTAACTATTTGGTCCATTCATACACCATACAAACATTTGTGTAAACTTCTTCTAAAATACATAGGAAACCTATATTAAGGTAGAAAGTATATATGTATACCGACTTATATACTTTACATGTGACGTCGTTATTTGTTTTGAAGTCTTTTAATCTACAATACTCAAGTTACTATAGAAAGTTGTGAAATAAAGCTGTGCAACTATTTTCAATATTTCAATTAGGATTTGAGAAACTTCAAACACTAATGAATACAGTGTGGAGTTAGTCTTAGTTAGTTGTGACCGTTTTACACATCCTTTGTTGTGAAATGGTATTGTTTTTATTCTCGATTTTAGGCTTTATAAAAAGTGGCTTCCAACCGTAAAAGCAGTCAAAACACCACGTAGTTAACAGATACCAAACCCATTTATGATGATTAGTGCAGTTACCATAGAAACACCAATGATAATTTAACACGTTGCTCTAACTACATAAGATGCGGGTCAGCCACCCATGCCAGTTCTGAAGGTCTCGATGGCGAACATAATCAGAGTTTTATTCTGGTGATGTTATTCGGATTTTTTTTTTTTTTTTTTTTTTTGGGGGGGGGGGGGGGCATTCATCGATTTTTAGGTATTGATCAAAATGTCCACTGTTTGACATGGGAATATGTTGAGAACATATATCATAAGGAATATTTTACCGTTATGAAACTTATGATTATTTGTAAATACATTGAACTTTCAAAAGTATAATTTTGTAGCTAAGGTATATTGTGTCTATATATATTTTTATCAATGCGTGCAACATATCTTATTTAGTTATTGATATGAGAAAAATGTGTCGGCTTATCAATTAGTCTGCAATATATTTGAAGTAAATAAATCGTTCTGACCGACACGTTTAAATTCAAAAGGGAGATTAACTTCCGGATGTTTCGGTGATCTTGAAATTGTTAATGAAAGGAAATCACATGTAGATTACTTAAGTAATAGCGGAAGCTATCATATTGTCCTAGAATTTTTTTTAATCTTTGGCACCATACGCCGGTCAATGCGTGTGTAACTATTGTATTTGTGTCGGCTGTCAAAAATTTAGCTGAGAAAGCCGGTTTGCTTATGATTATCATATGTAGCCATCCAGTGCCTATTTAAGTCAGGAAGTTGAACTGGTCATTACTAATAAACCCCTGAAACTAATCGGGTGGCTTGACTATTATTTCAGGTAAAAAATTCTATGTTATTGTATATATTTGTATGTAACCTATTTTTACTATAATGATTACTAATTAATTGTGTATCTTCAAATTGTTAATTGTTCAGTTTTTAATTATTATTTTTGTACTTAATAACACAATACGATTTATCAGGTATTATGATTGTACAGTTTATTTCAAACTTGATGCCTAGTTTATAAAAACAATTAGTAAAATAATTGGAATTGGTATTGATTAATTTCATTATCGGTCAAAGTTACTTATATGGTAGAAATCTGTCTTAATTATGGAAGTCGATAATATAATTAAAACTAACCATCTTTAATCGGGAGGCTTAACTATTATTTCAGAACCAACTACAGCTAAAAGACCAACCGAACAACAAAACAGCACCAACAAAACACAGCAAAAACTACATAAAACATGTATGATATCCCATTGCATGGAACACGTTAGTCACTACAGAAAACAGACTTACTTTTTTGTCAGTTTTTTTTTTTTTATAAATACTTAGCTTTAAACTGAACCTTCTTATGTAAGTAACACAATCGTTACCATCAGTATCGTGATGACACCAGCTAACACCGTCAGTAGTAACCTTCTTATGTAAGTAACACAATCGTTACCATCAGTATCGTGAGGACACCAGCTAACACCGTCAGTAGTAACCTTCTTATGTAAGTAACACAATCGTTACCATCAGTATCGTGATGACACCAGCTAACACCGTCAGTAGTAACCTTCTTATGTAAGTAACACAATCGTTACCATCAGTATCGTGATGACACCAGCTAACACCGTCAGTAGTAACCTTCTTATGTAAGTAACACAATCGTTACCATCAGTATCGTGATGACACCAGCTAACACCGTCAGTAGTAACCTTCTTATGTAAGTAACACAATCGTTACCACGTCAGTATCGTGATGACACCAGCTAACACCGTCAGTAGTAACCTTCTTATGTAAGTAACACAATCGTTACCATCAGTATCGTGATAACACCAGCTAACACCGTCAGTAGTAACCTTCTTATGTAAGTAACACAATCGTTACCATCAGTATCGTGATGACACCAGCTAACACCGTCAGTAGTAACCTTCTTATGTAAGTAACACAATCGTTACCATCAGTATCGTGATGACACCAGCTAACACCGTCAGTAGTAACCTTCTTATGTAAGTAACACAATCGTTACCATCAGTATCGTGAATGACACTAGCTAACACCGTCAGTAGTAACCTTCTTATGTAAGTAACACAATCGTTACCATCAGTATCGTGATGACACCAGCTAACACCGTCAGTAGTAACCTTCTTATGTAAGTAACACAATCGTTACCATCAGTATCGTGATGACACCAGCTAACACCGTCAGTAGTAACCTTCTTATGTAAGTAACACAATCGTTACCATCAGTATCGTGATGACACCAGCTAACACCGTCAGTAGTAACCTTCTTATGTAAGTAACACAATCGTTACCATCAGTATCGTGATGACACCAGCTAACACCGTCAGTAGTAACCTTCTTATGTAAGTAACACAATCGTTACCATCAGTATCGTGATGACACCAGCTAACACCGTCAGTAGTAACCTTCTTATGTAAGTAACACAATCGTTACCATCAGTATCGTGATGACACCAGCTAACACCGTCAGTAGTAACCTTCTTATGTAAGTAACACAATCGTTACCATCAGTATCGTGATACACAGCTAACACCGTCAGTAGTAACCTTCTTATGTAAGTAACACAATCGTTACCATCAGTATCGTGATACACAGCTAACACAGTAGTAACCTTCTTATGTAATAACACAATCGTTACCATCAGTATCGTGATGACACAGCTAACACCGTCAGTAGTAACCTTCTTATGTAAGTAACACAATCGTTACCAGTTCGGAGAACAGCTAACACGTCAGAGTAACCTCTTATGTAAGTAACACAATCGTTACCATCAGTATCGTGATGACACCAGCTAACACCGTCAGTAGTAACCTTCTTATGTAAGTAACACAATCGTTACCATCAGTATCGTGATGACACCAGCTAACACCGTCAGTAGTAACCTTCTTATGTAAGTAACACAATCGTTACCATCAGTATCGTGATGACACCAGCTAACACCGTCAGTAGTAACCTTCTTATGTAAGTAACACAATCGTTACCATCAGTATCGTGATGACACCAGCTAACACCGTCAGTAGTAACCTTCTTATGTAAGTAACACAAGCGTTACCATCAGTATCGTGATGACACCAGCTAACACTGTCAGTAGTAACCTTCTTATGTAAGTAACACAATCGTTACCATCAGTATCATGATGACACCAGCTAACACCGTCAGTAGTAACCTTCTTATGTAAGTAACACAATCGTTACCATCAGTATCGTGATGACACCAGCTAACACCGTCAGTAGTAACCTTCTTATGTAAGTAACACAATCGTTACCATCAGTATCGTGATGACACCAGCTAACACCGTCAGTAGTAACCTTCTTATGTAAGTAACACAATCGTTACCATCAGTATCGTGATGACACCAGCTAACACCGTCAGTAATAACCTTCTTATGTAAGTAACACAATCGTTACCATCAGTATCGTGATGACACCAGCTAACACCGTCAGTAATAACCTTCTTATGTAAGTAACTCAAGCGTTACCATCAGTATCGTGATGACACCAGCTAACACCGTCAGTAGTAACCTTCTTATGTAAGACTAACAAACTCAAATGTCAAATACACCATCCCTTACGCAGTGCTTTTTCTATTACCCCATTAAATATTCCCAGGACGAGCTGTAAGATAAGGAGGTAAGTTGTTCGTTCACATTTTATTCTCATTCGAAGGTGATCAAGTATCCGAACCTTATACGTTTAGAATTTACTTTTGTAATAAAATCTTAATATAGATCTAATTCAGTTTCCGTTTCGATGAATTCCGTATAGGTTTAAATAGAATATGTCATTCAACAAGGCTTCTTTGTCAAAATGGCTAAGAACCAGATTTAAATATAATTGATTGGAACTGTTAATATTAACGAATGCGTTAGGACTACAACTGATGGGGGCTGTGAATGTTTAACCTTGAGAGAACACATGAATGACGGTCCTTATTATCACTACAGGTCTCCATTGAGGCACGAGAGCTCCACGCGCAATGTATGCCGCAGCAGATTCATTATATCACCGAGGTAATTTGTCGCTTGTGCCACAGGTATTTTAGGTTTTCTTTTTACTACGATTTCGCTGTAGAGACACGTTTGTAGTTTACATGTGGTTCTGTTGTTGAGTTACTGTAAACCAGCTTTCTATCACAATTTCCGTTTCAATACATTGGAATTTGATGGTTTGAAAAATTGCTGATCCCGTATTAGTATTAACGTTAGTAAATATGTGGTGACTTCATTCTACACTTAAACAAATACATTATACCTTCTATGAAAAAAATCTGACAACCAATCAAAATTTACAGTACCACATCGTCAATCAAAAATATGATTCAGTATAAAAGGACCAGGATATTGGCTCAGGAGATCCAGAAGAGTTAACGCTATATATTTTTTGCATTTCTTAGTATGTTTGCCAATTTAATGTTAAAAAGCAAATGGCTTTAGCATAATACAAAGGTTATTTTAGCCATATTTAAAGGGACAAATCACTCAGGCAAATTCTTTTACAAGAAGCAAAATATGGCATAAATGTATTGTTCTACATTTCTTATGAAACATATAACATAAAATATTGACAAATTCCACGTCATTGTTTAGTATTTTAATTAATATAGTTGAAATATCAAATCGTTGATCAATACGATTAAGCAGGTACAATATAGACGGTGTATCCATACCCGAGCTAAAGTCACGCACGTTAAACAAATAAACTACATAACCACTGAAAAGGTGATAAAATGATTTTTAGACAAGACAATTCACCTAATCAGGTAAACACAATTACTCTCAAGGCGATTTGAGCAGTTCTAGACAAAAGTTGCATTACTCTACGAGCAAGGGACAAGGTTCGGCAAACAAGAAGTTCGACCACAATGTGTAATGGCGGACAGCGAGCGAGTTTGAACATCTACACACATGTCACAACCTTGGTTTATCAGGCATATTACAGTAAAACCGACTGATCTAATTTCCATTAGAACTGGACTTTTCCCGATATATGTACAAAATTTAATGTTCTCTTGGACTGAATTGCCCCTTTAAGCAAATCTGGTCAGAAACAATTTCCTAATACATATAACATATCAACAGTTATCATAACATTAGATCATATCAGTGTAATTCCCCAATCCATGAAGTAGAAAATATCTAGATAAATCTTCCAGTACACTGGCCACAATACAAGTTGTTACTTCAACTAGGGCGTTAGAGTTGTACCTGATGCTCTTATTGCATGAGAGTAAAAGGTAACTAAATAGGATCTTATATTTTCTCTCTTCTCAACTGACTTTATTCTTCCTAACGTCTCCCTTGAATCTGTCTCACTTTTGGCCTTCTGTTGAGCGCTCGCCCCTGTGAGGAAGACTCTGGGTTCTGTCCCCTGGCCGAGACACACCAAAGTCTATAAAAGTGGTAGTTTCTACTCATGATTAGCATACAGGGAGTGGGACGACTGGTTCGCCCGTTGTCAGTATAATGTGACCGGGTGGGGTGTGTTGCTTGGTGTCTTCGGCAGCATATTTCAGTGATGTAGCACTATAAAAAGGGCAACAGTTCCACTATACACGAACATACTGCAGTCTCCAAAACACGCACCTCGCACTTCACGTACGCTACAACGGCTGTCATTACATGTCCCTGGCTGTTAATAGGACGTTAAATAATCAAACGTTAAAATAATCAAACAAACAAACAAACAAGATTATCAAATGTAACAAAATGCTATCACTTCCTTTTCCTACATCTTCGGATGAACCAGTTTCCAAAATTGCCCATATACATTTTTTAATGTTCTCAGTGACATTTTCACGAAGAGGAATATGCTCAGTGAATGTTGTTACTTTAACTCCCGATGGAGCGTGTCTTCATCACTCTATCCTGACGTCACACTCTACCTTCCTATACAAACACACGTTAACTATTCCCCGCGCCTGTTCTATCCCCTGAGATCAATAGCATGTCACTAACAGACAGGCCGACAATTATTTTCCATAACGACTTAAAATTCGGAGTGACTTAGCGCTAAAATCGAAACAGGAAACAGTAGCTTTACGGATGGAAGAAGATTTGAAAGCGAACGCCGCAGACGACACTTCACGGATAGAGAAATTTACAAAAAATAATCTAAAAATAACACCGGTAGCAGAAGAACGTGTTTATTAACACGCAAGGTATGGACATTGACACCTGTACCGTCAGGCTATCATTATTTGGATTTCATTTTACAATTTCTATACTTTTGCCGATTGTCGAGTTTTTATTTACCTGTCTTGTTTTGTTTTATATTGTTTTTACATTATTTACATTTACAAAACGCGTTCCTTAAACACTTGGTATCGTCAACTCGGCCAATTGATGGCCGAAGTATCACAAATAGTCAGAAATCCTAGAAATGACATGTGATAAAACGTGTCTCTCACAGTAGATAATTCCACATCACTCTCAAAGGGAAATACATGTAGGTTGTGTCTCAACTACACATCAAACAGCAACAAAAGATGACATCACAGCTATGTTTTTGTCGTAGTATTAAATATCAATTTGATTAAAATGAAGATCCTTATAACCACTCCATTAAATAGAAGATCTGACAATACCCCATACGGCGTCACTTCCCGATTACCTTTATACCACGTGTACTACAGATCAAGTCCATTTTCTACACCTACTAAATCACTTGACAACGCCATTTCGCCCCTATATACATATACAATTAGCTTTGTAGTGCTCTTTGGGCGAGATGTCTACGTACAAGGAAATAATTCTGACATAATTTCAAACTATTGCGTCCGCTGAAATTCACTCTCAAGATTTTGCAAGTAGAAGTTTGATTGGCCGTTTTCAAAGGTCACCTGGACAGGACCCCTAATGGGATTTTCTCATAACCTCTTATTCAACGTCATGATATTGAGAATCTGTATTTTAATCCGATTGATACAGTAATGATCACTACATTTATAGTGTACAGATAGGTTGTTATGTAAAACCTTGTGTATGTGATCAGCTAACAGTTTGACGGATACAGCCTCCGTCCTCGACACCGGATGCCACACACAGCCCAGAGTAACTGAATTAATGTACTGAATTTCTGAGGTGTGAGTTTTAGCGACTGCTCCAAATAATGGGGTTAATTGTGTTAAATATTGCCGTATTCCGTGTGGGCGCGTGAGATAATTACCGTGTAATGCACGTGTAACATTTCTGCGCGCGATAAGTGGCTGCTACGTTACCACAACAAAATTTGTTTACAGAATTAACACGTGACATATGTTTACACGAACTGCACGTGCTTTTGTTTTGGTTTACCAAGTGACGGAGCCAGTGTTTGTCTGGGTGCTCGGTCGTGTACTTGTATCTACTGGCCATGTAGTACACATACGATGTACAGTGGGTCATGCATTTGACCTAAACAAGGCTATCAACAACTGCCAATGCTAGTGTACATGCAATTCAAATAGAAACTTTTATTGAAGTTTCGCATTTCAAGAAACGTTTTTTCCACTGCCGTAACGTATAAAAGGCAATCGTTTTAGTTCTGTGTCTACTTGTATACCAAAGGTCCTGTATACTTGTGCAATTAGCGTACCTAAGGGTATGTTCGAAAATCGTGCTTCATTCAATCGTGGGTTAAATTAGGGATAGATAAGTTGAGTACCTTAATGTACGATTTTGTAGGCTAAGCTACACTGGGGTACCGTAGCCTCCCAGTACGTTACGACACGCTTAACCCAAGTATGACCAGGCCTTTCGTTTGTTTGTTTGATTAATTAATTAACGTCCTATTAACAGCTATGGTCATGCAAGGACGGCCTCCAATGTATGCAGTGCTTGCATGTATGTTGTGCGAGGAGGTGCGTGTTTTGGGAGACTGCGGTATATTCATGTTGTGTCTTCTTGTATAGTGGGACTGTTGCCCTTTTTATAGTGCTATATCACTGAAGCATGCCGCCGAAGACACCAAACAACACACCACACCCAGTCACATTATACTGACAACGGGCGAACCAGTCGTCCCACTCCCTGAATGCTGAGCGCTAAGCAGGAGCAGAAACTACCACTTTTATAGACTTTGGTGTGTCTCGGCCAGGGAACAGAACCCAGAGCCTTCCTCACAGGGGCGAACGCTCAACTCAAGGCCAAAAGTGAGGCGGTGCCAAGGGAGGCATTAGGAAAGATAAAGTCAGTTAGGAAGAAGAGAAAAGATAAGATCCCAAATTAAGTCGCCTTTTACGATCATGCAATAGGGGCAGCAGGTACAATTCTAACGTCCTACCTGCAGGGCGTACTCACCGACACTTTTATTTTTTAACCTAGTTGCCCATTCTTGTCAATCAAGTAAGATGTTGGGGAAATATTTAAATATTTATTTAAGTTTTAAAAAACGTTACTTATCCTCTTGGAATCTAGCCTTGGTCGATATAAGTTAGTGAACAATGATTTTATAGAACTATCTGTTTCTATCTATTTGCTCTAAGTAGCAGTAGAGACATTTTGCATAACCCGAGACTTATCAATAACATAATACAGCCAAAGACAGCATTTTAGTCCCGACATCCACATTACACAGACAAAGCAACATCACCTGGCGCCCGGAGTGTTTAGCGTTCACCAGCAGCTATTTTTGATATTCTGTAAGTTTACCTCAGAGACACTATTACATACATATGGTAGAGGAATCTTTATTTATATAGATTGGTAATGTTAATCTAGCACACATATTAAAGTGACGTCATATTTAAGTGATTAATACGGTGGAAGGGGATTACCCAAACCTTAAGGTACGATTAATGGGATATGTGTATGATGTAAAGGCGATGTAGATTAAGTGTTCACATTCTGAACAGGACATGATGTCGACATGGAGTCAATGATGGAAGTTAAAGAGGATTGGACCGAATTAATAAGAACATGTTTTCTTCATTCGGATTTCATTATCTAACGGAATGTCTCATTTAGAGCAGTGAGAACTATATAATAAAAGATTAGTATTGTAATGGGATATTTCAGTTTTGGTGACAGATTATATTGCCAACAACACGATGGAGTTCTATAGATGCACGCATTGTCGAGAAGTACAAGGTGGTATACAAAAAGACAGATGTATCACAATCAAGTGTCTTGGACCATAAACAGAATTACAATGAGTCACAACGTGAAGTTACTGCAGTCTCCCAATACACATACGCACTTCACACAAGCCGCACACCGCGCACGCACTTCACACGAGTCGCACACACGCACTTCACGCAAGCCGCACACACGCACTTCACACAAGCCGCACACATACACCTCACTTTATTTATTTGATTAATTAACGTCCTATTAACAGCTAAGGTCATGTAAGGACGGCCTCCCATGAATGCGGTGTGTTGCGTGTGTGCTGTGCGAGGTGCGTGTTTTGGGAGACTGCCGTATATTCATGTAGTGTCTTCTTGTATAGTGGCACACAAGCCGCACACCGCACACACAAGGTGTTGCTTGTAAATACCAACTAACGTGTAACACAGTGCTGTTGCATGTTTGTCAAGTGCTAACCGTGATGTACAGTGTACATAGGACAGTCTACTGACAACGGGCAAAATGTGCTATATCGACATATTACACACTTCGTACTCCAGTTTGCCGAATTTAAGATGACTACAATTATTTTAAAAACGATCACATTGAAGCATGGGCACGCTGCATATAAATTCTGAAGCGTCTATCAACATCTAAATCCATAGCAGCATATTGATACCATTACCCACACATATCCATAACGACGCGATAAAATATAGACTTATAGTGCAGTGGACGCGCTGTTGTGGTCGTAAAGCATACATAGTGTGTCCTGGGTTTTGGAAATCTCGCGAGATTTTATACCATACGATAAATATGATGTCGATGCCCTGATAATACATCCCGGATTATTTTCTCGTAAAACACAAACCACCGAGAAGACAAATGCATGTCTTGTTCTTTTATATTCGAAAAAATTAAACTGCAGAGCTCTTTTTCGTAAATTCAAATCTCGCGAGATTTATAATTGATGTGTTACAGCATAAATAAAACTTTATTAAGAATATGGACCAGAAGTAACACATCCGGGCGCTCCAGTTATCGACACACCACAATGCCCATAATCAACAGTTACACTGATGTGAAATGCAGTTTTGTCATGTTCCTTAAACCCTGCGATATATATCTTGAACTCATGTTTTAGAAAGTATCTGCTCTGGTCACTTTGCACTAATGCATGCATCAGAATGAATATCGTCTTAAAGTCTGTCGCAATACAGCATTACTGATTAGTCCCGCTTTTTGTGTGAGGAGTAAGAATTTATATTTTATATTGATTTAAACATAGTCGTCAGAAAACGCTAGAGAAGGATTTACATTCTACTCTTTGCTTTGTTTTCGGTGTATATTGTTCGGATGAGGTTGGTAAACCATGGACAGACATCAACCGACGTCCATAATAGTGCAAACTCTGCTATATGGAACACTTTTTCATGACAACTAGCATACTAACTCGATCTTCTGATCAGTTTCAGCTAGGAAGCTTTTGACATCTATGCTACCAAGGTATCTTCCAGACAGGCCACACAAGCTCATACTGTTAAAATTTCCTCTTGTTTATCGGATCTTCTGAGATTGTCTATTCATCCTAACAGTCCTACGGTACATGTACAGCCAGTAGAACACAGTTTGATAACTCTCTATTAAAATCGTATTAGTGTAGTATTTATATAAAAGGACCCCGATTTAGATTTACCACATTTGGACAAGAATACTCCAATCCTGAAATAGATAAATAAAATAATTTCCTGTCAACCTTATCCTGTATACAAGTTCTGACGTCCTCTCTTCTAAAGTTACTTGTCCACAATAAAGAAGATATTGTAACAGGTTTAGCAGTACATTAGAAACGAAAATTTGAAGGATCACCTCAATCAGTTAATGAAACCTTTAGACATTCAGATGAACACACACCAAACCTGTTAATATATTTGCTTTTAACGCCATTTACCGATACAATCACGTCTAGAACTCACGTCAACAATCAAGAAAACTAACACCATTTCACAAAACACTCTATAGCATCAGTGAGGCAGTACCAATGGAGAAGAGGAACGTTAAATTCTAAATTTGGTCGCCTTTACGATCATGCAATAGGAGCAACAGGTATACCTTCTTATTTACATTATCTTAAGCCCAATCCAGTACATACGTAATGTTAGTAATTACGACTTGATAAATCAATTATGTAGTTAATAGAACTAAGGCCATATATATATATGTACCGGCAGATCGCCTCGAAAATTTGACAATTTGTTTTTTGTCCACACGGTTAGAATTACTTCCTTGTCCAATATATGTACCGAACTTAACAGAGGATTGGAATGATCTTGATATTTAAGCAGGTATTTTTTCAACAGGAGAATGTGTTTCCAAGTAGTATTACTCAGTTAATAATAGACTGAATATTATTTATACTAGACATAGATTTATTTGGTATCTTAAACGTGCTAATTAATGCAGTCTCCTGTGTAACGATGTTATCTGACCATTGAGACTTATCTCTCTCATCTGGATAAATAAACTTCCATACGACAGTAAAGTAAGTGATGTATAATCTGTATGTTTGTTGACCATTATTATAATACATCATCTGTATACGAAAACCAAATTGTATATTGTATTTCATTAGTTCATGGCTTCACTTGTTATTCCAAACGCGTTCATTTATTTGAATCATAATATGTTACCAAATGTAGTTGAGAACTTGGTTATGCTGACACAGTAAATCACTTCAACAACAGTAGAGACTCAAAGCTCGAAATGAGAGATACAGGAGCTGTACAGTAGTACCGTAAGTGGTTGATAGGACTTCTTTATTAAATTAACCCCCCCCCCCTAGTTTGAACTGTAGCATCCGGCATATAGTAGAGACAAAAATAATAAAGCCATGCGTGACTTTTTTCAATATTCTAGAGACTGATGGCCAGTCTATATATAGCTAGTGAATTCTACAAAAGACGATATTTATGGTAAGGTAATTTGGTATTGAGGGTTTTAAAAATGAATCAATTATTTTTTGATTCCCTGTGCTATCATCACTTCACCTAGCATTGTACGGGAGAAGGCGGATCACATGTTTATCACTTGTGTCTAATCCAATTTGTATTTATAGAAAATAAATATGTTAAAATCAAATCATAAAACGTGTATTGGACTGTATGGCATCTGCATGGCAACTAAAACAATTGAATCATATAAACAAAAAACGGTTGATACAGTTTCTATCAAACATACAAAGTGTCAATTAACCCTACGCTATAGAAATATGCTTCCAAATATCCTCAACACTAGTGTTTACTGTAGTGAATCTTTACAAGCTGACTAGAAAAAAATACGAAAACAAAATTTTAAAAAATGGTGTTTAAAATCATATTTAAATTCTCATCCATAAGTTTTAATAATCCTAACGTGTCATTTTTAAAGTATAAATTTAGCATTTTATAGAGTTTATTCAGATTCATATAGCATGTCTGTTTACTATGTGTTAATTATTTATCAGCAATGTTGTTCATATTTTTGTCAACCTCATAGTTTGACATTAGAACTGCGCAAATAAAACAACTGCCGATAACCTTGAAGCTTCGTTAAGACTTCGTACGAGTGGAGGATCTGTTTAACACTTACTTTTTATTGTAAACGCGTGATTCAAAGTAACGGAGTTAACTCACACATCAAAGCTACTGCTTCCTTTAATTATTTAACCGATTGCCTTGTCACACAAATACTGTTATGATTTGTTTAATTGTAGCATTGTATATGGTTAGCTGGACATGGTAAAAGTTTGCGTTTAAGCACTGGTATCATTATTTTTCAGTTTCATCAGAATATTGGAAAAAAAATATAGTTTGCAAAATCTGTGAATCAGTGCATCGAGCTCTCACAAAAGTTTGCAAACAATTAATTTTTTTTTTCATAGACAGATGAAATTCAAAAATAGTAGCAGTATTGCTTATAATTAGTTTCTCATGCTACTTTATAAAATGCGTGTAAACGTACGATTACCTTCATTTTAGGAGGACTTATTTTTAACGTCGGGTGTTTGCGCTATTCTCAGATTTGCTTTTCGTATTCTGTAGGTATGAAAAAATAATCGGTCAATTTGAAAAAAGGCCAGATTCAGTATGAAAATAAAGAAAACAAATAATCATTTATATTTAAAACAAACTTCATACAGCTGAAATAAATCTGGGTTGTGAAAAGGAACATGTTTATTTCACTATAGATTGAGTTATACGATCTACCCTGTTTTTGTAGGAGCGGAGCTGACGTTGATTGTTACACAATTGAATTTAGAGTTTAGTACATCTCCCTGGACTGCCATGATATAGCTAGCGATTACATTAACTGTACGGTTACAGTAAGACAGCCGGTAACGTAACAGTGATAATAAACTCCAATTAGATTTCATCTTCTTCATTCCTTGTGTGTAACATGGCATTCGCACACACTACATCATGTACAAATTTAATTGAAATCGAAACCTCCGCGTGGCTGTAGTGAAGCAGCTAAACCTTAATTGTATCTGGGAATTTTTTTCCAAATATTCTGGACTTTTATTTCAATCCCTTCCATAGTGCCTGATTTACAGCAAAACTATATATAGTTGGACTTATATTATATAGGGAAGGGACGTTACTGGTACAGGTCAGAAGGATCCCCCTTATTTCCATATGTCTTCAAAGAGATATCAGAAACACTTACCTTGACCAACCAAAGGCACTATCTCTATTTAAACCGTGCTCTGACGCTATAATGTGGCTCAATTACACTAACATTTATAACCATTTCTTACATGACAGACACTGTGAACGTAAAGGAAAATGATAGCTGGAGTTTGTTACCCCTACATAAATATCCACATGCCAACACACACACAAAGTTCCTTGACGCATATCCAAAATACCATTACCTGCTAATTAAGAATTTCATTCATGTTTTCTGTACCAATCTTCCGCTCTCACTCGCTGTTTATCTTAAGCTATTTACACCCATTATCCGGAATTCTGTACACAATCCGACCGTGGCCATGTTATCATTTAGATACCGCTTTGTATATCCTGTTTGTTTTGACAGCTGCGCATGCCATTCTGAGAATACAACAGATGTTTTAGTAACCACGAAAGCCAGTCGTTGTCTTTTACTGGGTTTTATCTCTCTGTTGGTTAAGTGTGTAAGCCGAGATCCCTTTAATTCATTCATATACACGCGCGGCACGCGAGCTCGCGATAAAGAAGATATTATCTTTAGTTAATTCTCAGATACTGAAATCGCGCTCTATGACACAAGATATTATGATTAGTTATGATGAAAGACGGGTTAGATTCGTAAAACGGAAACCTGTTTCCTCAATTCAAGTTAGACAACTCTATAAAAGTTAATTAAACATATCCAGTCAAGCTGCAGTAAAGTTCGTGTGTGTTAGGGGTCTAAAGATAACTGGAAAGCTAAAATACTGGGGCATCGCGTTCATTCTATACATATATATAGGTGTCATTTAGAATTCAACAAGGTTGCATGGCCATTATACTATAATATTGTAATATGCATTATAACAAAGGAAGTGATCTGTTTTCAACCGAACTTGTCCAAATGCTTGTCATTCCACCATTCTAAATACTGTTGCAATCAGTCTCTTGTGTTTGTGTTACCCTGATTAACCTGCGTAATGTTACAAATTAAGTAGACTTGAATTTATTTAAGAAACACTAAAGAGACAGGACAATGGATAGCCTGGTTATATGTAAGCTAAAATTTTAACTACTTTTAAGAACTTAAATGAGGTTGCAGTTTGGGGGATAGTGATATTTCTGATTGTCAAGCGGACAACATATATACATCTGTACTACAGTATCACCGCTTCTAATAAGCAATGAGCTACAATGGCTTTCGTTCTTAAGTTCAAACGTTTTTGTTAGTCCGTCAAAATACGAACCGGCACCCGATTGATGGACACAGCCCTATGGAGATCCTAGGTGTAACAAGTGACCAGTGCCTGGTTGGTGGGGTGTAAATCAAACTAGATCTCTTTATCAGACACACTCTCTTTATTTCGTTTCCACCAATTAACGAAATAACCATGTTCACGCAAGTGCCGCGTCAATCTGGAATTTCTGTTCCCATAGCAACAAATGTCATGGACACGCTACGTTGACCATTTCCGGTGCAACTATAAAATGTAGAGGAGGTGTAGCAGATGAAATTTGGATCATATTTTATTTTGGAAGAGGTTAACATCCGTAGCAAGGTCTAAAGGAATATAGTATATACAAGATTGGACAGATTGGATAAACTGAAGCCCCATCACCCGGCACTGGACCAAAAACATCGACATTTCAAAGCCATCGCTTTATTTTATGGGTTAGATATCGGGTAAAAAATATAGTCTGTATCATATATGACCGTGCACTTGACCAAGGCATAAAGGGATTGGACGGTATTTTGATTGCGTTAAAGATGGCATGATCGCAATTGGATGAGACATTTTTAATGTAGCGCGTTATAACATCGGAACTAAATAAATAAGTTTATATAGATTATAATATGACGCAACATCTAAGCTAAGCGTAAAGTAGAATTAGTCCGATCTTGGCCTGGGTTTGTATTCAAACGACATCGCGATTATCCTCATCCGTTGACTATATATGGGCATATGTACATATATATATATACGAGTAAAAACGTACCGTAAGGTGCTTTTATGGACATGTTTAAGAAATAAAAACAATATAAATGGATACGTATTGATATGTTAGTGGTATATAATATTAATCAAATATACAAAATACTGCTTAGCTTACACTTGAAAACTGGATTCAATAACGTACTTAGCATCTCTGCCCCTTCATTCTAGAATTTTTTTTTTTTAGATTTTTCAAGAAATGATATATGTAACTTGATTATGCTGTGAATTTAAAAAAAAGCAAATCTATTTTAATTGTTATATAAGTAGAGATCTTTGAGTGAAGATTCTGTTACGTATACCAAACTGGTGATGAGGGCTTTAAAAAGAAAAACATTTTTAACAATAATACTGTGAAGGAACTCCTTGTTAAACTCGGAGAGTAAGCGTGACGATATACCGTTCCGAATCCCACGGAACTACAATTGCAATGTAGCTGTCGTTATACAGCCGTGCTTTATTACCGGTAACTTAAACAACATATTTATATAGATCTTGTTCTCAATTGGAAAATATCTCCTCTGTAACGCCAGATGGCGCGACGCCGCGGTAGGTATGTTTTACGATAATAGATCTAGAGGACGTGGCGGGAATCTTAGACCTGTGTATATTTCGCGACGTGACATCAAACGTGCCAGGGAGAGTTCTACAGGGAAGGGAGATAACTCGGCATGCTTCATATCTATATAACCCTTGTTATTGTAGTAGGGTGGTGATGGAGAGTGTTTATGATAACAGCAGAGATTGCCTTGGTTTTTATTTGAGAAATACTAAAATAACACTATATATCTGCCTGAAGTGGAATTCCACGGAGCTGACAGGAGCATGTTCGGTTATGCTGATGATTCGATAGATAATTCTGTTCGGAGAGCCTCTAGATTTATCAACTGAACTCCATCGTTACTACATATCACAGATGTTCTCAAAATTCACTCAATCATTACAGAGTTAAATAGTGCAATTCCCATCGAAACACACACCACGTACAATAATTATATATTGTGTATCATCTCCGTTTTCCTACATGTGCAGTATCTTGTGATTGCTTTCTGTTTTTTGTTTTTTATTGTTTGCCTGATTTCTTCATGGAATTACATAAAAGAGAGACGATACACTTATATTTAGATTGTATAAGTCTCCACTGTTGACAGAAAAATAGTCTGCGCTATTTTATGCAAGGGACATGGCGCATACGTCTGAAGTTTCGATCCTTTCGGAACAGGTACGGAGTCCCTCTAGACTGGTCTTTACAAGCAATGGTTTCTCGTTGACATGTGACACTAACAGGGCATACTCACGTAAATATTCCGCAATTGACTCCCATTCTACCGGTTTGGTAGTCAGATATATCTCCATCATTGTCTGTAACCATCTGTAACACTGGTATGGGACATGTCAAGTGGCCAATAGTTAGACCACTAACAGGAAGTCATGGCCGTGTGATTCAGACAAGTCAAGGAAAGGCAACCAATGAAAACATACATGTATCTGTACTTTAGGACCGAAATATAGAGTATGCTTAGAAAACATACGTTCAGATGGACTCATGGGCGACAAAACCCAATTTCAATAAATAGTTATGAAATCTAGGTTATAAATTGTACATATTTATGCTACTGTGTACGATACGTTCAAATACATGTACATGTATATTTGAAGATTATTATACAGTAGCAATACCTAAATATATTGACTTAGATTTAGGACAAAAAGTTTCAAATTCCGTCTTGAATTTTTGTGTCGATTGCGACTGTGCATGCAACAGTACATCTGTCTGACGACAGTTAATGTACACGGCACAGACAGACAAATAAGTCACTGACCAATCAGCGTCGTTTGTGTGTTTAAACATTGTATTCCTACGCCGTTAAAGTACTTCAATATGTCTCCACATGTTTACGTAAAGCGGGACGCCTGTCTCTGGTGATGGATCTTTGTCGTGAGGCCGAGGCTGGGTCTGTCTGAGACAATCCATCTCGCTATACAACAGGCGCACCTATCGCAGACACTTCAAAGTGCGGATCTACCTTGTTTTCTTACATGTAATATTTTTTTGAATACCATCTAATACATTATAGTAATTTTTTGGATTTTTTCATTTTTGAATTACAATCTTTGGTAGTTTTATTTTTTTATTTTTCGTCATTGACCTTCATTTCCTTTTCCTTTTATTTTTTTTGTTTGGTTTTTTTTCGCCTGGCGTCATTACGTACACAACAACACGAAAAGACAATGCTGAAATATCTAGAGCAAGCCAACATTATCAATAGACATGTTTACTAATGCCAACATATCCCGTCCCATGTATACCGTGTGGGGACGTGGTGAGTAGCCCTAAAGTATTGATGGGAGTGGAAATTATAGGATTTGTACTCCTTTCATACGACATTTTATTAAACGAATTTTAAAGAAAGGTTTATTATCTTTTGCGAGCTATGACAAGCATTGTTTTTAATTCGAGACAAGAGGCTCGCAAAAAATAAAAACATTTAAAAATTGTTTCGTAAAATCTCAACTGAAATAAACACACAAAACACATAGATATGTTATGACGTAACTACAATGTAGGTAATAATCGTAACTTCTATGACGACCAGTTTCAAATGAAGGCACGTTTTTCAATCGACTTTCAACAACTGCTTTACTGTACCAAAGTTATTAAGAAATCATTATAAATATCCTTTGGTATAATATTATATCAACTACATCTACAAATCCTAACAATATCGGGGTCAGATCTACCTTGACTTTCTATTGATGGTGACGTTAATGTGACTTTAAAAAAGGGCGAACACTGACATTTTGTCTCGACGTCATGTAAGCATTGAACGTCTTTTAGTTTGCATTCATAGCGCGCTTCATGGAATTTGCCTCTGTCCAGTTGGCATTCATTTGGGCTATGAATGCCAACTGAAAGACTTACCATGCATACATTTACATTTAGTTACAATTTGATGATGAAATCCCTTAGGATTTTGTATCTATAATCAATAAATAATTCGTTTTCATCAAGGATGGAATAGCCAGTTGAACAGCCATTATCCGTGATCGCTGGTACGACACTTGTGACGTCGCAATGATAACCACGTCATTATAAGCGGCTGTGGTTCATAGATTATATGGAAACAAACTGCGCTTGGTAAGGTTACCTAGTGGGACTGCAGTGAAAATGTAAATATAAGATTATGACGTCACATCATAGTTTGCTGACGTCAATGGTTTGTCAGACAAGAGAACAAAACACTACTTACTGTTCGGTACCCATACTTTACATAGTTATGTACTATACGTGTGAAGTAAAATGTAGAGTGTGTCTTTTACCGATTTTTGATCTAGACCCTTAAAACATATAAAAAAAGTTTTATGGACACTCTTGTGGGCCTAGAATTATATAAACTGTAACTACTTCTCAGATCCCTGTGATTAAGAATTATTAATACGACTCAATATTTCACAAATCTAGATTAGCACGCGTACATCTACGGAGAAGTGATCGATAGATGTTAAGATTACGGTAACGTGTACACTGGACCAGAGTTTAAAAAGACGTATACAGAGATCAAGTGACATTACGGACATCAAATATATGGACACGTGTTCTCCACATGGTCCGGGTCTATAAAATATCTATACTTAATATGTAGCAACAGGTGCGTGTATTTTTTTCTCTAAGATTCGGAAATAGGGTTGCTGTTTAGCCTCTTAACAAACAAAATAGATTTATCTATATAATTATTGAGTTATGTATCTATACACAAAGATTACTATTCCCATTCAAATCCAATTCTTTATTCTTCAAATTCTGAACAATAGGTCTGTCAAATTATTTTTCATACATCATGCTTAAGCTGTGATAGTAATTAATTGGTGCCCTGGGGATGGGCCAGCTGTTTTATCATCCCGATTACAGTGGTTAAGTACGGGTATATCTTTTTAGTACATTTTTTGTAGTTGTACACTCCTTTAGGTGCTGCTCTTTCAACATCTTCAATAACATAATACCATCCTAGTCAATGTTACTCAAGGCTTTGGTTAGGTTAAATGTCATATCCACAGCCATAGTCATTTAAGGACGTACCGGGAGGAAAACCAGCTCCAGTAGGTCAGAGTCACCATCTACATGTACTCCCCACAGTGATGTTTCTGATTAAGGATGTACTCCTCTGAGAAGTCAAATTTTCTTGTATTAAACTTTTTTTTCTCATATAGATTTTTGGAAATAGGAGTTCATACCATGAAAGAAAATGGAAGAAAAAACATATGTCCGTGTGCTCGTTTTTGAGTTATTGTCACTCAAAGATACCAAAATGACAAAATAGTGGATTTTATTGGAATTTAGCCGTTTTGACCATATACACTAGAATTTAAAGCCATAATTCCCTAATGAGGTGTTTGATATGTGTGGATGTTTGTAGAATTTATTTTCAAGTAGTCTTCATTAAAAATATAATGTATACCATTTATGATTAATAAGAGTCATATTTTTTCTCAAAATAACAGCATATGCTACCCCTACCCCTTAATTTTGAGCTCCAAAATGCACCATTTTCAGCCACTTTTGTCAAATTTAACCCTTTATAGAAAAAGTTCCGGTATTACACTTTTGTCAATAGTTTGCATATCAATAGGGAAAGGGTTGTTCTTTCTAAATCAGGCAGAAAAATGGGGGGTCCGTGTGCTTACTTTTTGCCCCATTTAAATATTTGTTATTTTTCAATATTTTTGACTAAAAATTAAAAGTGCTCAAATTACCATTAAATGTAGAAATTAAGAGACAAAAGTGTATCATTTCACAAATTAATGTTCAATACTTTAATTGACATGAACCCAGTAAAGATTTACAGCAAAAATTAACTCGATACAGCTGAAAATGCTGACGCGGTGATGATTTAAGTAAAAACAATTTAAGTAAAAAATGGGAAAACGATGGCTCTACTCAAAGCCAAAAAAGACACAATTTCAAAATGGCCGCCAAATGGGCAATTTCTTAAAATCGCTGTGTAAAAAAATCTACTAAAAATAGAAATGTAATTTTTTGACAAAATTTGCTAAAGACCACATGCTACAGATATTGATAAATCATATTTTAAAATCTCATAACGTTTTTGATCTATGTCGAAAGGGACTTCAACGGGACTAAACCACAGAAGAATACATCCTTAAGTTTGGTTGAAATCCATCAATAACTGTATGCCTAGTTGCGATTTAAAAGAAATCCTTAAATTTCCACTAATAGCTTCGCCCTTCCGGCCTCGGAAATGTCCGAGTAACCATGTATGCGAAATCTTATTCCCTTCATCAAAATATGTATCTGGCCATAGTTGGTGAAAAGCTACCAAGTACTCTTTGACTGGTAGTGATTTAAACCAAATATCTCAAAAGAAAACAAAACGATCATTTAATATATAGTATTTTCACCAAATTATGGATACAACTTGAAGGATTCGACTAAGGTGTTTTAAATACGCATATAGCAGTTTATCTAATGTATGTGAACACCAATTCCTGGTATCATGGCTAAAAACAACACATAGGAAGTGCAAGAGCAAGAACCAAACGCATACATTGATGTCTACTTAGGTTTGGTAGCAGTATCGCGAAGCGTCCGGCAGGCCATATAAAGGGAACGACATCGTCCCCGGTGACTTAAAATGTCGCCCACCATTAAAACGAATAATGTTAGGTCAGAATCCATTTACCTCCAGTAACTGTACTAAACATAGACGTCAGCAGATCCTTTTCCTGCTATTTTAGAAGTAGATCGATCCCCATTGGATAAGAGAGACACAATAAACACTTGTTGTACACGTGTTTGACCTTTGAAGCTCGTGAGCTACACAAGGTCGCCCTGTAAAACATATCGGTCCACATATTTCACTTTAACTTCTGATTGGTGTGGGATTGTCCGTAATTTCCGTCCATACATTAAGTCACTGTGCTTGGTCATTGTATTTTAACTTGTCCTAAGCCTCTAAAGCATTAATTTTGTCATTCGCGTGGCGTTTTGGTATCCACAATTAACTAGACTGATATAATTATCTTTGAATATTGCAATACAATATTTTAGAAGAATAACATACGAGGCTATTCACCATAATTTGGCTTCCTATTTAATACTGTTACAATAATATAGTGCATAATGTTAATGATAATAAATCGCCCTTCCTGGATCGAACTCGGGACCTCCTGCTTACTAGTCTTACGCTGAACCGATCGAGCTAGAGATTGGCTTGTACATCAAGGGTTACATTAGAAAAGAAATATTTGTTAAAATTCAAATCTTAAATGGGAATGGCTTCATGAATAACATGAAAAACAAGTACATGTAACACATTTTGTTGTTAACTTTACATAACATAAGATTTCTAGAAGAACGAAATCCAAATCTTTACGTCAGAGTTCCGCTGTAGGTGCTGACATAACGCGTGGCTTTCGTATGACCCTGTATGCTACATTATACATTGTTCTATACTGGCCGAGTTTATTGGTTTATGACGGGCCAGCCAGACAACACTGGCCACAGGTTCTAGCCGGACGTCTCAGGCAAGTGCTGGCACGTGCTCGCGTGATTAAATTGACCTAACGGGGCATTATTGCCTTAGCTTTAGAGCGCGTGATGATTGACTCCCCGGTTAAGTCTTAAAAATGTATTCATTTAGGATATATATAAAGACTCCATAGTATTTGTGTGTTAGAGAGTATTGGAATTATCAAAAGCTCAAATTACGTGTAATTAATTCAATTTGAAGATAAATTTGGCCAACCAGTCAAATTATCTGGTAAAACAATGTAAAGGAGAAAAAAAAGCAGTATCAACTATATCAGATTGGGGAAAATTTCCATAACGTTGATAATGTATACCATTCTCTACAAAAGAGAAAACTTTCCATCTAGAGTTGTAGTTGCGATATAGACCAAATAGGTACATTTATTTAACGAAAAGATCTGTGAACCAAAAGTAATGTCATAAGTACAAACAAAAAGAAATATATCAGAAATAGTCTTACTTTGAAAATTCATATTTATCACACTTTTTTGTTTTTCTTTTTTTTTTCATACGATCGTTTTAGGTGCCACATCCGAGATATCCAAAATTCCCAACGCCAGAATCGGTATAGATATCGATGTTTTACGTAGAGCTTCGTTTGGATGTTCGACAGACGAAGAATAGCCAGACAGAACTCCGGGATATATTTCCAAAGGAACATCCAAATGACACACTCCTCTGTCATTTTACAAACATATGATTTTTGAAATGCCTTAGATTATGTCGTTACGAGCCGAATGTCTAGACATTGAAATACGACAGTCATGTTTCTTTGTGCGGAGCCAAATATATGAGAACTACATTGTCGGCGCATTTGGATCCGGCAATGTTCCTTTCTCTGCGACACACGGGGATTTCGCTCTCGAATCGGAGTAATTATACTCCTGTTAAGCAGAAATCAGTCGAACATGTTCATGTATATGTAATGTCCTGTGTATAGACATACTGACATCCCCTACCTTCCTATGCGTCTAATATACATGTTCAACATCGTATTATTAAAACTCCGGATGATAACTTATCATAAGAGAAAAGAGAACAAACTATGTAATCATTTATAGTGTTGGTATTTAATTGGCAAATATGCAGAGAGCGCGTCAGAAGCGTCAAATCTGCACATGAAGCGTCAACGTAATGCCTGGAGCGTCAAAATTTTGTTCCAATGTCTAGGTGCGTATTCAGTTTCGAAAATCCGAAGGGCCAAAAGCAACCGGATGATTAAAGCATTAACTCAGCGTAAAACCAACTGTAGTTGTAAGGCGTTGAATGGAGGATATATACTGATAGCCACTAGGACATCAAAGTGGAATTTACATCTGAAGCGTTTGAGATAAAACGTTAACTCAAAGTTTTGAAACGTTAGCGTCAACAGAATTATATATAGGTGATACGCATTTACAACGTAAAAATATCAACTGTATACGGGGAAATGTGTTACAATTTTCCACTGAATTCCATGTAATTATGTAATCAGCCATGCGCAAAAAGACTTCCGGTCCGATTCGTTGTAGTGAGATTGTGAATGCTGTCGGAAACATCCACTAATTACTACTAACCAGTACGTTTACCCACTGACCCGCTCTTGTGTATCTCTAGTCAATGAGGCCGTATATCAAAGGAAATCGTCCTTGTTCAAACCCTGCTGTTGTTACAGCTCTGAAAGCCTTTACGATAAATGTGACTTGATGGTATACAACAGTGATATTTTACATTGTTTACTTTTATTTTAACCCGATATTGTGTGTTGATGTACTACATATCTCCTTCTATGAATTTGTTTATAATTACATCAGTAGAACAAAGGTGTCGTTAGTACGAGTATTAATGGTGATACCATTATTGAGCAAAACATATTTTTCTGAATTCATTAATGCGGAGATTCAATTAAAAATATTCTGAAGGCAGTAATTTGATTATAGTCGATTCGAACGGTCACCAGAATACATGTTGTCAGATCCAGTATGAGTCGTGGTGACAATAAGAATCTGTACTGTAATCAGATTTTATAAAGACAACTTCTGAGACTCCATTTGTATTTGCAGTTACAGTATCCCCACAAGGAATATGCCGTGTGGTATATTAACCAATCCGCATTGAATATCAAATAAAACCAGTGCAGTATGGTAGTGGGCACCAGTGGTAAAGTGACCCTGGGGTCAAAATACATTCAAGGCACAAATTCAATTATCCACTTCCTTAGACATGTGCGAAATTCCCCTTTGTCATTTTGTTCCCTTCATATTACTATTCCCGATTTAAGTTAATGATACTAATTCGGATTGATTAGGATTAACTAGAACAGGTTATATATGTTGTACCAGAACACAGCTCCACAGGTCTATAGACACTAAGGAGTGATCATCATTGCTTATTGACGTCAGTTAGTTATGCGTTGATTACGTCACAAGTAGATATGCATAAGTAAACAATGCCAAGTATTTCTTGTCTCTGAGGACCAACTTCGCTCACGCATCTGTTTATTTCAGGAATCTCAAGGGAACCAGCTTACTAGATCAGATCTGTGTCAACGAGACGCTTACATTGAACTTGTTTTGTTTGAAAACAAACGCCAGGAAGAATTAGTGCCTGGATATAAGCTGAGAGACTTGCGGGTCGGCTTGCCCTTACATCACATACTGAAGCTAAGGCTAGAGAGAAAATGATCGTTAAGTAAGGCACTGAAATAACAACTATAGTAACCGTATCCTCTCATATGTTGGTGAGACACGCGCTATTTTTGATTTCCTCTTAAGAAATCCACGGATTAGACACGTCTATATTAAGCGCATTAACCGTTAATACAACAAGTGTTTTAGTGGGAAACCGACTGGCCCAGAATTACGAAATTCCTTTACATGAAATTTTCCATAGAAAATCATTACATATTTAAAGGAAGATTCTTTAACTTAAGGTGTTGTCCTTATCGTCTGTAACGCTTTCCTATTTAACTTCTGTAACGCTTTTCTATGTGAAATTTTAAGTTTAGGAATTCATCAAGGTTAAGGAATGTTCGTGACACTGGGCTTTTGTCTTCAGATCTGTCTGACAGTAGTCAGTAGAGTATGCTGGTTACATACATATATATATCCTTCCTACCTTCTATGGTTCTATTGTCATATATGAACAGCAGTAGTAATTGACTATTTGTCCCTGTTGTATTTGGGTAAAGGCATATAATTCAATTTTGCTTGTTCCGAGTATGTGTGTTATATTTAAATATCATAAAAAATCTATTCAAGTTAATCCTTAAATAACATTAAAACGAAAGCCCAAAAGGAAAATTTTGATACGTCCTCAGTTTATCTATTAATTTGTCTTGTGATTTCTATATCGATTCCAATTTTATGGCCGATTATTGAAATAATAAGCATCGATTTTGTTTCTTTATGACTTTGGAAAATTTGGAGAAGGCAATCTTTCATCATTTTAGAACTCAGTTTATAAAATGAATTAAGACTTCAGTTGGGCACGCTGGACTCTGGATTTGTTACATTTTCAAGGTCAAAAAACTGCCAAGGTCAAACTGAGCACATATGTGAGCCTAATATGTTACTAACTGAATGTGGAGCACGTACATGTACGATCACAATCAGCATTGCGCTTGTTTCATAGACAAATGCAAATGTCACCTACTAATTTGACGCACCCAATGATATGCAATGCAAATGCCGTGTCTAAATGCTGATAGGATCAGCAGAGTTCCGGACGTTATTTCCGGACAGGCTACATAAGTAGACGAACGCAACAGACTGTCGACGTCACAATCACTTTGATTATACAAAAGATTGTTGCATTTGATATTGAATCACCAGCCGATATGTATTTACCGCATTCCGGGCCTGATTTTAGAACGACATCCGGACCAACGTCTTTGTGATATCGAATTTGAAATGATGCATTTAAATGGTGAAATTATCGAAGAACTACAAAACCTTCATAACAGTTGTATTTATTCATTTTTCGTTAATACTCAGTTCTAGAAACATGTAATCACCTACACAAGATTTTGTGAAAGTTGTTATAAAAACTCAATGTGGTGCATTGGCATATTTCTAAGACAAATGTATATTTTCGTAAATGTAACGATTTAAAAAATGACAAGACAAGAGTTTTTAAGTCCCAAATCTACGACGGAAAAGTAGGGGTCATATGTGACAAATATATTGATTTATTCGTCTTCCTTGCTATTGTACGATATTGTTAGAGGTTACCCGGAGTTCAATGATTATAGAATGCCGTTTGGAGTACCTCTTTTAGTAATTGACTTTCAAGCTAATTTTTGCTGTAACTCTTAACTAGCGTCGTGGTGATTAAGATATTAAGCATCAATGTGTATAATGATAAGTTTTTGTCACTGTATTTTACAATTTAACGGTAATTTTAGCACTTTTACTTTTTACTCTAAAATACTGAAAAACAAAATAAAAAAAAAGATATTGAAATGGGGCAAAAAAACGAAACACACGCCCCAACCCCATTTTTCTGCCTGATTTAGAAAGAACAAACTTTTCCCTATTGATATATATATGCAAAATATTTCAAAAAATTTAATACCAAAATTTTTTCCCATAAAGGATTAAATCTGGCAAAAATGGCTGAAAATAGTGCATTTTTAAGTGGTAGGGGTAACATATGTCCTTATTCTGAGTAAAAAATATTAATCTTATTAATCATAACTGGAATATATTTTAAGATGACCACTGAAAAATAAATTATGCAAACATCCATACATATCAAACAGCTCATTAGGAAATTATGGCTTTAATATCTGATGTCTATAGTCAAAACGACAAGATTCTCATAAAATCCAACATTTTGTCAATTAAGTATATTTGAGTGAAAATAGCTAAAAAACGAGCACACATATGTTATTTTCTTCATTTTTTCTATGGTATGAACTCCTATTTCCAAAATTCTATATAGGAAAAAAGTTTAATGCAAGAAAATTTTGACTTCTCAGAGGTGTACATCTAAGTTTTATTAGCAATACATAAAGCTGACATGTGGATTCTATTTTAGATAAAGGACCTAGTTATCCCGACCTAAATTTAAAGCAATTTAAATAGTCCTCATTGTGACCATTGTCTGAAATGGTCAGTTAGGCACGTAGGGATAGAAAAGGTCGAAGGTAAGCCGCTACGGAAACTATTTTATCTTTAGAAATGGAGAAATAAGCGTGGTATATATATATGTGTGTGTGTGTGAATTGTAGATCTTAGGTAGCTAGCCAAGTACTTTAGCATATATACATACTGTTCATTGCCGAAGGTGTTTAAAGATACCCTATCAATCCACAAATCTCTAAAGCACAAATTGTCATCAGTAATGTATACGATGATAGGCGAGCGTATAAATGCCCGACACTTCACCATTAGAACTTCAAACCATGTCAAGGTTTTTTTTACGAAGCAAATGAATACTAAAACAATTGATGAGCGTAGTTTGTAGCATGTGTATTTGTACTTTTAAACATGAAACTTTTATTTTCGAATAACATTTACGTATCTATATCCGCAGGATTCCTTCGATGAGAACACAATGACTTCAAAGAGAAAACTTAAGACATGTTCCTTTATGTCTGTGATGATTGTTTCTATTTTAAACATCTACAACATGTTCAGTTATAACAATAATTCAACAAAGACTCATGGAGCAATAAAAATTGTGTTAAAGAAATGTTAACGTCCACGTGGTTTAGTTCTGAGCCGGTTTATCCTCGGCAACGATTTACGTTAACAGAGATCAAAGAGGACGAATACTGCATCTACCAGAGTTAAGTTGTTTCTTTATAAATCGTGGTGGAAATCTTCAGTGACCGACTGACGAATAAAGTGGACAAGAAACAGTTGCACGTATGTCTATAAATGTTATTATACTAAAGTTATTGTAACAAGTCTCTTTACCACGTGGTCCCGGCGACCAACATGAGAGCACGTGAGTTGCTATTGCCTTAACTACTGATCCAATCATGATCAAAAGAAAGTCCAACATCTATCCTCAACATTTTGTTTTTGCTTACATATTCTTCAAACACTGTTAATGTCAAATCTACTGGTTTTCAGAATTTGTTTATCGGAATATTCTAATAAAATTATTTTCAATGCAAGTTCTTTTTCTGTGACTTTTCACATACCTTTTGGTTTTATATACTATTTCCACTGACACTACATAGTCTTACTAAACAAGAAGGGGATTCACGTGACGTCGTTCTACTGACTTGTCACTGAATTGTGCATGTAATAACGCAATGCGCATTATTTTGTGTGTACTTGCGTACTACCGAAATGCCCCTTTTTTCCCACTCCCTTGTTCTATATTTGTAGTTATGAAATATCCTAAAGATGGAACTAAAAGATTAAAATGTTGGAAATGTACTGATGATTTTATGTTTATTTATTATGGAATTATTATTAATGCGAACGGTGTCGGGGGTTCTAATGACGTCGAAGATACTTTTAACATCACCAGAAGAGGCTCCTCAACTGACGGGTGCAGCAGAATTTGATTTGGTAATAGCGATAACGGTGTACATTATGTTGGATTTGAAAAACAAAACAGAAAACGGAAATATAAGCATTAAAATGCCTTCCTGGGAGATTTATGGTCCTATAATTCTCCTAGGCTTGCAGAAAAAAACAATCATAACACTCAAATGCGCGTTATTCAATTTGTCTGGAATCCCTGCAAAATTATAAGACCATAAATACCCCAGGAAGGCAGTTTAATGCTTCATTGGTCAGCTCTAGTGCATTTGGATATGTCATACATCTTGGAATATAGAGGTAATTCCTCTTAATACAGCGTATGCTAGACGAGCTCCATCCTCGATGATCAAGGAGTTACTATCACTGACGTTATATCCATCCCTGGGCAATCTCATAGTAAAACTGGAGACAGTTCAGGAGGTAAAAACTGACTAATCAAAGGTCTGCAAAGACACCTTTGAAGATTACAAGAAAGGACAATGCCCAACTTCAAAGCAACAGTCAACAATGATCTATTCATTTGATGTACATCAAAGAATCATATTACCTGTGTCGACTCTGTTGCCTCCATATTACTATGAGATAGTGCAGAGATGTATATCACGTCAGTGATAGTAACCCCTGGAGTGTCGAGGGTGGCCGAATTGATACCATTTTATTTGATATTTTTTCTGACATATAAGTACCAATGTGGGAACACACACATTGTGATTCCTTACACAGGCTGTTTATGCCTTTTGAAGGAATATGACATCGTCATAACCACCAAATGTTTTTCAGTTTCAAAGATTCATGTACACGTACATCAATGTCTGTTCAGATTCTAAGATACATGTACACGTACATCAATGTCTGTTCAGATTCTAAGATACATGTACACGTACATCAATGTCTGTTTAGATTCTAAGATACACGTACATCAATGTCTGTTCAGATTCTAAGATACATGTACACGTACATCAATGTCTGTTCAGATTCTAAGATACATGTACACGTACATCAATGTCTGTTTAGATTCTAAGATACACGTACAACAATGTCTATTCAGATTCTAAGATACATGTACACGTACATCAATGTCTGTTTAGATTCTAAGATACATGTACACGTACATCAATATCTATTTAGATTCTAAGATACACGTACAACAATGTCTATTCAGATTCTAAGATACATGTACACGTACATCAATATCTATTTAGATTCTAAGATACATGTACATCAATGTATGTTCTGATTCTAATATTCATGTACACGTACATCAATGTCTGTTTAGATTCTGAGATACGTGGACACGTATTTCATTGTCTGTTCAGATTCTAAGACACATGTACACGTATATAAATGTCTGTTCAGATTCTGAGATACGTGTACACGTACATCAATACATATTCAGATTCTAAGATACACGTACATCAATGTGTGTTCAGATTCTAATATTCATGTACACGTACATCAGTGTCTGTTTAGATTTTGAGATACATGTACACGTATTTCATTGTCTGTTCAGATTCTAAGACACATGTACACGTATATAAATGTCTGTTCAGATTCTGAGATACGTGTACACGTACATCAATACATATTCAGATTCTAAGATACACGTACATCAATGTGTGTTCAGATTCTAAGATACATGTTCACGTACATCAATGCCTGTTCAGGTTTTAAGATACATGTTCACGTACATCAATGTGTGTTCAGATTCTAAGATACATGTACACGTACATCAATGTCTGTTCAGATTCTAAGATACATGTACACGTACATCAATGTCTGTTCAGATTCTACGATACATGTACATCAATGTCTGTTCAGATTCTAAGATACACGTATATCAATGCCTGTTCAGATTTTAAGATACATGTACACGTACATCAATGTCTGTTCAGATTCTAAGATACATGTACATCAATGTCTGTTCTGATTTTAAGATACATGTACACGTACATCAATGTCTGTTCAGATTCTAAGATACATGTACACGTACATCAATGTCTGTTCAGATTCTAAGATACATGTACATCAATGTCTGTTCTGATTCTAAGATACATGTACACGTACATCAATGTCTGTTCAGATTCTAAGATACATGTACACGTACATCAATGTCTGTTCAGATTCTAAGATACATGTACATCAATGTCTGTTCTGATTCTAAGATACATGTACACGTACATCAATGTCTGTTCAGATTCTAAGATACACGTACACGTACATCAATGTCTGTTCGATACATGCACATGTAGTACTTCAATGTCTGTTCAGATTCTAAGATACATGTACACATACATCAATGCCTGTTCAGGTTTTAAGATACATGTACACGTACATCAATGTCTGTTCGGATTCTAAGATACACGTACATCAATGCCTGTTCAGATTCTAAGATACATGTACACGTACATCAATGCCTGTTCAGGTTTTAAGATACATGTACACGTACATCAATGTCTGTTCAGATTCTAGGATACATGTAAACGTACATCAATGTCTGTTCAGATTCTAAGATACATGTACAACAATGTCTGTTCAGATTCTAAGATACATGTACACGTACATCAATGCCTGTTCAGGTTTTAAGATACATGTACACGTACATCAATGTCTGTTCAGATTCTAGGATACATGTAAACGTACATCAATGTCTGTTCAGATTCTAAGATACATGTACAACAATGTCTGTTCAGATTCTAAGATACATGTACACGTACATCAATGTCTGTTCAGATTCTAACATTCATGTAAGTGAATGTAATCGACACACTTAAACAGGATCTTCATTCCGGAAAATGTTGCTTTCGTTTCGTATCTTATTTACATAATGTTGTTTGAAACTAAGTCAAAGAGGAAAAACACCTACACAAAAGATTTAATTTACAAACTAATTAACTCCATCACACAATTCAATTTGTTTACGATTTTTTCTTTGATGCTTTTAGGTGTTATTGTATATCAGGTGATATGATTAAACAAAGGTTACGTAGTTTGTAGAATTACTTTTGACGGCGTTACTTTGAAGGTGTCCCTACTGTAACTCATTACGATCCTCATAATCAGACAGGCTTTGTATCGCCGAACTGTTTGCAGAAACATTAGTAAAACCTGTAAAAGTCTGAAAAACATAGAAAAGAATTGGATATATTTTCCCCATTTATTCTTCGTTAGAGTACATGTAATTTGTTTTATTTATTTACGAACCACCACCTCCGACACATACACCTACTTCTTGTTATGTTTTAGAGGTATTGTGTTCTTGTTTCTCTCACATCAATATTCAGTGTTAGACTAAGTATTTCTAGTTTTTATATATTGTTTCTTTTAACGAACATTCACCAAATCATACACTTCACATGTATAAATTCAACTTTTCACGTTTCTATTTTATACAGATATCAAACAGTGTTGTTACAATGGTTTAAAGTTTACTACCAACGTCGAGTTAATTTTTTATTACATTTAATTTTTCCTTTTTTTCTGTGATGCGATGTTTTACACTCGTATTTAAGTTGGGTTTTTTTCCGTAAGGAACACATTGTCAAGAAACTAAGGGACTCGTTTGTCGAGTCTCCGTTCAATGGTTAGACTTTTAGGGCTGATTCTGGCCTTGTTTGGCTTTTATCATCCTATAATAATCGAGTCCAGAGCCAGGCCTTGGCCACAGTCTAATGATGCCCGTCGTCTGTTACCCAATATCAATATCCGTGTATCTAAGAGCGCGTGGAAACATCGCACGAAAAAGTTTCCTAACGTTGACAAATTTGAAAGCAAATTAAGATCCAACAGCAGTAAATCAAAGACATATACAAACTGTTTTATCAGTTAAGTATATGTCGCTAACTTGTTTATATATCTGCTGTGTGTGATAAGAGATGTTCGCGAGGTGCGGGTGCTCACTGTTAAATGGTGCGTGATATATAGGCACCAGGCCTATACAGGGTGTGTGGTTAAAACTATAATAGAAATGCAGGAAGACATAGAGAGAAACTACACACAACAATAATTAAATAACTAAAATGAATTACATGTAATTTATAATCATAAAATTACTTACTGTTTTTACCGCTGGAATTCCGAATTCTCTCCCCTTGGATGCACTTTTAGAATTTCTCATGGAAAAACAATCGCACGAAGACACTTTTTTTTCTGTTCACTTTTGGCACTGCTATTTTTCTCCACAATGAAGCTGAATATTCATGAATTTCTCAAGATGAAAACTAATCCAAGTTGTGTATATCCGGAAAATTAAGGTAAATCCGGGAATGATAAGAAGACCGGTAGTCCGTGTTGTGGATTAGATAGTACACTAGTAGTACTCTATACACACCTGTCGGCTTATCTACCGACCGGACTTACAGGCGTGTACCTTTACGGAAATTCACGAGTTATTCCGAAGTATCTGGCGAAGAAGGACGTCAAGTTTCCAAGAAGATGGACTGTTCGAAAGAAAGACGATATCCTCCGAATGGAGATTAAGATATTACATCCACTGATAGACAAGGATTTAGATTACCGAAATCCTTTGGGAAACATTAAAGTTCTCACAGATAACCACGAATGCGAATCAAACATTTGATCCGATATTTATCTAAACCCTATAATTTCTCACAATTTATAATTTGTATATTTTTAAATGTCATACTTGGAAATATCTATTCGATAATCCGAATACTTCGTATTTCCAGGTGCGAATGCAACGCAGTATCCAGGTGTAAAATGTCTTGTAATTTAGGTCTTAGATAAAGAATGCCAGGTTAGTGTCCGTCACTGAAATAAATATCCAGGTTCTATTTCCACCTGAACCGGTTTGGTATCTCTACAAATCACACACTTCAGAGATTCACTGTAGATCACTTTCTCTATACACGTCGTGTTGACATAGCCCAACAAAAAACGGGTATAGGTCTAAAGTTCACAGCTCTAATACAGAAACCACGTATATTTAATGAATCGTACCTGTCAACAGTTTATGTCATAAAACTATATATATCCGGTATTCTATTTACATTCTTTGCTTACATGCACGTATTGTTCAATAATTGATTTATTGCATTACGACCTGTATTTGATTGCAGTGTATTTTTCTTTTCATGCTACCTTAGTTTTACAACCTATTTCCCTGAGGTGGATATATCAATGACTTTAGTTTACTTTGATTTATAATGTACAAGGTATATACCTAGTCGAACGTCTGTGATATCCCAGCGTGGCCTAGTGCACTAGTGTTCGAACATATACCGATATCACAAAGAGTTATAAGTCTTAATATTAGACAAATCCGATTACATCAGATTGTTAGTAAGTATACAAAGTATTTAAATAAGATTGTCATAGTGTTTGACATCAAGGATGCGTGCGATACCTACAGGATGTAGTTGCTAGTAGTTAAACTATGATCCGGAAATATATGGTTCCGGGCTTGAGCACTTTGACAACGATTTTAGACTGCATCTAATGTATACTATAGACAGAGTTGTAACTACACGTGTTGCAGCATTTGATGTCATCAACACATTTTCAAACTTGGACAAAACTTAATGTAACAACTAAAACTACGTATGATCTCAAGTTACCGAATTATCACCAGGGAGAAATGGTATGTATCCACGAAAATTAATCAAGTGTGGAGTTAATCTGTTGGTTACTCCGATGTTCAATGAACACTTCCGGAAACAAAGATAATCCGCAATCCAGACAATAATCCTTGGTCCTTCATTCACCAACATATATCAAAGATTAATCCAATGTAAACACCCTGAATATTCTGACAATATATAATACAGTAGGTATAAGGGAATATCTTTCCAAACTTTCCAAATATGATTATATTTCTTGTCCAAGAAAATTTACATCATCAGCATGATAAAACGAGGCTGATTAGTAACGAATTCATAAAGAAGGGGTGACCAGATCTATCATCCTCTTCGGTGAGAACCACGGCCCAGTAATTTACAGATCGGACAGCCACTAACAGAGGTGGGGACGTATGCTAATTTGTCGGTAATCAGCGCGCGCGTGATACTGACAAGCACGTGCACCTGTTCCGGCTACATACCCTTTGGACGCTGGGCCGCACAGTCCGTAGTACATGGGGCCCTGTGAGTACCAACCGGCCTGCGTTTGCAGTTCACAGTATAGTCAACTTGACGCAAAGTTTTTGTTATCACGTATTTGTGGAAAAATGTTCCAATTAATTAGATAGTATGTGGCATAGTTGGTGTGTTTTATGTAATATCTGTGATATAAGTTATTTTTGGTATGTCCTGCACATCTTTATGAATGATAAAATCAT